>NC_136501.1:83585102-83615102 GCF_053919585.1 Euprymna scolopes
TCGAACATAGGGGAAAACGATTGGCTTGAGCACAGAATTACATGAAAAGAGATTTCCAGCGTTATGATAATTACGGATGAGGCCCGTGTTACTCTTGGTGTTTCAGATTGATGGACCAAAGTTTTAAACCCGAACGGAACTGCCACCCCTTACAGAGTTCATCGCCAAAAAGGAGGGGGAGGCATCATGTTCTGTGCGGGAATCATTGAGGACAAGCTGGTTGGACAATTCCCAGTGCCAAAGGGTGTACACACGGCCTTTTTGGATAATCATTTGTTGCTATGGCTAGATACCCTAACATTGTCACGTCGCTTTCAGATGAGTTTTTTGCATGATAATGCACCATCCCATTCTGCTAGGTCGATTGCTGCCTCCCTTGAATCTATGGGCTTCGTTGGCAAAACTCTCATGACCTTGCCACTGTGTTCATCAGACCTTAATCCCATTGAACATTTCTGGTCAATATTGAAAAGAGGGGTTTATGAGGTAAGAGAGAAATTTACTCCAAAGTATGCTCTGTGGAGGAAAATAGTTGATGTCGCTGGAGTCATAACTCCTTTTCAGATCAAACAATTTACTTCCTCGGTGAAGAAAATATTGTTTAAATCTATTTAAAGAAAATGGTGCATATGTCGATAAATAATTCATTTATTTCAAATGAAACTCGCGTGATTATTAAAGAGTGTTCAATCAGGACAACAATGTTCGTATAATGAACAGACTATATATATATATATATATATATATATATATATATATATATACGCACATATACACACATATATATGCACATATATATACACATATTTATGCATACATACACACACACGCACATATATATATATATATATATATATATATATATATATATATATATATATATAAGGAAAGTGAAACCAGAGGAGCAATAATTCAAATATTGCCAAGCAGACATGCTGATACCCTAGCAACATATATACACTCAACTTCTTTTTATTGAGTCAACACAACAAATGGCCTTTTAATATTTATATAAAGCATTACATCATTTTTCGTGGCCAATGCTCGGAGCAACTAATGACAAAGCAAGTATGTCTAAGGACCGAGTACTGTTGTCATATCTGGGCAAGAGCTGCTAGAAGCACCATATTCTGGGTTCAAAATAGACTTTCTTTTCCACAGAAGAGTTGTGTCGAGCCTGTCTCTGCTTTATCGTTATTTTCATGGCAAGTGCTCGTTTAAGCTCCAATTTATGGTCTTCCCACCCAAAACTTTTACGATAAACACTTGTCTATCTGAAACCACTATCAATAATTTCTCCCACTCTTTATTTGTGTCTAAATCTAAACGTAGATTCTATGAACAAAGCTTCTTTCTTGGAACTGTGGAATTCTCTTCCGGTCTCCTGTTTCCCATTTGACTTCAATATGATCATCTTCAAGTCCAACGTAAACAAGTTCTTAATGAAGTAATCCAGTTTACCAAATTACCACTACTAACGATTACTATGATATTGTCCCATTGACGATTGTACACTCATTAACTCTTATCCCCAAGTGGCCTCCAAGCCTTTATAAATGGTGAATCCTTTGTAAAAAAGCATTTTTCAAAGTAACAATCCAATCACATTCGTTTTTCGAGGAACTTTACAGTTAATTCCACTTCTTAACTTTCAGCACCAGATAATTATATCTCAGTAATTACAAAGCTAAACGTTGCGTAATGTCCGAATAAATAAAGGATTTCAACACCATGTACACCTATAAACAACCATTTTTTAGTGGCGATAACTGAATCTATTTAATGTTTTTCTTGTTTATTTCGCTTAAATGTTTGTTTAAATTACTAACATTTTATCTATTAACATCTTTTATTTCTCGTATGTTTGTTTCGGCAAAGTTTTCAGTATCCCCATCCGCCCATGAAGACATAAAACAGATAATAAACACACATTTCTCGAATATTAAAACGAATATTGCAGATATAATTTTTACACGATTCTAAAATAAAACAATATATAGAAATGGATCGACCATAGTCAAGGATAACCTGAACGTTCCCTTTTCACTGGCTACTATACCAAAATGTAGGCAAGGACGTTACTCCTTTACTAGATTGTTGTTATAATACAGACTTTAAAAAAAAGAGGCACCAATGTATTATTTATTAAACTCTAGTCATCATATAATTTAATATAATTTAATATAATTTAATATAATATGATTTAATATAATATAATTTAATATCATATCATTTAATATCATATAATTTAATATCATATAATTTATATAATATAATTTAATATAATATAATTTTATATCATATAATTTAATATCATATAATTTAATATCATATAATTTCATATCATATAATTTCATATAATATAATTTCATATAATATAATTTCATATAATATAATTTCATATAATATAATTTAATACAATATAATTTAATATCATATAATTTAATACAATATAATTTAATACAATATAATTTAATACAATATAATTTAATATAATATAATATAATATAATTTAATTTAATATAATTTAATATAATATAATTTAATACAAAAACCACCACTCGTTGATTGATATCGATCTCTATAAACGTGATGTTGCTAAAAAACCGTAACATAGCCGATTATATTTTTCTTAATCAATGAGTTGCACACATGTCTGTAATGTCAACATACATATAACTATTTTTATAATAAATTCAGTTCAATTACTTATACGTGACGTTGCTCCCTGTGGTTATGTGGCACGTCGAGAGAATTCGCTTTTAACTAATCAAGATATCACGCATAAAAAATCAAAACTGAAGATCGGCATTTAATTGATATTGATCGTCTAATCATTTCGATTAGCATTTTATTCAGCTGATTAGATTGAACTAGACACGTAATTTCTGTTAATTTTTATTGCTAATTCTCGCATTCGCTTATCTTTGTTTACATCGATCCTTAATGGAATCCGCTAAGCAATCAACGCACAGGACATCCTCGCTGTTCCAATAATTTAGCTACAGAATTACATAACTATCAACCTATCAAACCAACGATACCTTCAATTTTAAATTCAACCAAAACTCTCCCAACACAATGCATTTTAGAAACATATTAGTTATCAGAAATCATTATTATAGGATGATGAAAAATGAGATATCTCTGTTGCAAGAATCTTCATCACTAAAATAGGAGGAACGCCTGTTGTAAGATTGCCTTATGGCAATCTTACAACAGGCGTTCCTCCTATTTTATTCCGCCCGAATAGATCAGATATATTCTAAGAAAACCCCTGCCATGGACATGTGGCAGAAAAACTTGATTCAATCAACATCACTGGTGCCTATTGAATGTTTACGAAGCCGATGCAGTTGATGCCAGCACATTTAGGAGGTAGGTTCGTCGATTTCAGAGTGGCGACAAAGATGTGAGTAACCAAGCACACTCTGGACACAAATGCACAACCATCACCCCATCGCAAACGTGGCACAACCATCACCCCATCGCAAACGTGGCACAACCATCACCTCATCGCAAACGTGGCACAGCCATCACCCCATCGCAAACGTGGCACAACCATCACCCCATCGCAAACGTGGCACAACCATCACCCCATCGCAAACGTGGCACAACCATCACCCCATCGCAAACGTGGCACAACCATCACCCCATCGCAAACGTGGCACAACCATCACCCCATCGCAAACGTGGCACAACCATCACCCCATCGCAAACGTGGCACAACCATCACCCCATCGCAAACGTGGCACAGCCATCACCCCATCGCAAACGTGGCACAACCATCACCCCATCGCAAACGTGGCACAACCATCACCCCATCGCAAACGTGGCACAACCATCACCCCATCGCAAACGTGGCACAGCCATCACCCCATCGCAAACGTGGCACAACCATCACCCCATCGCAAACATGGCACAACCATCACCCCATCGCAAACGTGGCACAACCATCACCCCATCGCAAACGTGGCACAACCATCACCCCATCGCAAACGTGGCACAACCATCACCCCATCGCAAACGTGGCACAACCATCACCCCATCGCAAACGTGGCACAGCCATCACCCCATCGCAAACGTGGCACAACCATCACCCTATCGCAAACGTGGCACAGCCATCACCCCATCGCAAACGTGGCACAACCATCACCCCATCGCAAACGTGGCACAACCATCACCCCATCGCTGGCAAACGTGTATTGAGAATGGTAGTGACTCTGTAGAAAAATAAATTCTGGAACATAAAAAGGTCCCTCGTTTTAATAGTACCACTCTCGTCTTCGTAGCTCTTCAACATTTTTTAGTTAAAAATAAGATGCATTACTTTTAAAACGACCTCGTAGGGTGATTCAGTCGTAAAATCTTAGCCATCACTGCAGAAGATAACTTTAACTAATCCACGTTATTTTTATGACGTGTTCAATCATCATAAGTATTGCTATCTCTTTTACACTCATGTGTTGGACTTTTCAAACTCATTTTTAAACATGTTTATTTCTAATCACGTCTATATTTTATCCTCTTTTATCTCAAACCTTTCTGTATCAGAAATCTCCATTCTACAAACCGACCTTGCTACCTCAACTATTCTGTATTTACTAAGCAGGTTCAATCAATGTGACATGATCTACCTATGCTCTTCACATTTTATCTTCCTCCAAGCTGACATCATATAGAACAAATGTTTATACCGTTTTCTGATGCATCCCAGATTATATATATTCGTAACTCTCTTTATTTGTACTGTTGACAAACTGTTAATGTTTTAAAAAATGGTATGTAATAAATCTTTCATTATTGTCCTTTTCTCTTTTCGTAGCACAAATTTACTAGTCATGATTACACAACACACAAAACGACGATCACCTGTGCGAGAAACATATATCAGAACACGTTAATCGACAAAAAACGCAAAAAGTCCGATTTAAAATATTCGTTAGGCTTTCAAACATCTTTTAGATTGTTTCACGCCAGAACATCATACCTATGGGCATGCTTCATTGTAAACGACACATCAAACGTAAGTGCGGTGGGTTCATACCTTTCTCAATAATATTATAGTGTAAGTGAACTCCGATCATTCCATTTAATAATATCGCGCATCTATTCCTTATATGTAATCTGAAATCCCCTCCCAGATGTCACCAATGGAATCTTTAACACAATTCACATTTTTTTCCGAAATCCAACCATATTTGGTACAAATTAAGTTTCAGTTATGAATATTCAATGGCTTTTATTTTCTTGCGGTTCAATGATATTGAGACTTTGGTGATAGTCTCATTAGCAGTACATGTGGTCCGACATGGATTTCGCACTCATTGAACTCGTTTCCTTTTGTCGGTGTTGTCTCAAGAATGCTGTCCAGCCGGAGAATATCCAGATTATTAGTAGAAGACGATCGCAATCAAAATGGGGACAATGCTAGAAGAGGGGAACTTTTATGCGTCACTCTGTATATGTTGCATCAGGGTTATCGTCCTTATTTTGCACACTTTTTGGTTACTATATCCGTGCCAGTTCACGAAGTTGACAATATATCTGAAGAAAATATTACATCGCTGGCAGAGTAGCATTCAAAAGAGAAAACCTCCAGTGAGACTGAATTTACTTTATATATTAAATCAAAAGAGCAAATCGTCGTTCTTTTGGGTTGATTTTAGTGCGAAACTTGGTCCAATAGATTGAGCATCTAATATGCATGGATGATCAACGCATTCCAAAATAAATGCTTATGCAAAGTTTACATCTGGAAAAGAATAAACAATACAAACTCAAAACAAGTTCAAAGACATTAAAGAATGCAAAGTGAAATGAATTGGCTGCCAACCAAAAAGATCTTGAAGCATCCGATAGAAAGTTCGAGCGTTAAAGAATTTGGTAAGGGTGAACAATTCGGAATGGGGGGGGGGAGCGCATGCACATGAAAAAAGACGACAAAGAAAATTCTGAAACTTAACGGGACACTGCGAAATTTCAATATTAAAAAAGAAATCACTTGTCATGGTGTGTAAGCTATTTGAGGTCATACGTTATTTTTTTTACTACAGTAGTGTAATAAATATTCGCGATTGGGCTAAGAAACCCGGATTCAGTCTTAAGTAGAGTCATACTAAAAAGTAAAACATGGCACTTGATGCCCCTGTGCCAAACATCCAGCATTATAAAAGGGAAAATTAAAGCAATTTCGAAGGAAAAAGTGTTCCCTAAGATCTAAATCTAGACAGTAATGAAAAGAGAACATTTGGACTGTTCTCGACTATTCATTTATTTATTATATATTTTTATATTTTTTAAAATTATCAATCCACTTATTTATTATTTATTTATTATATATTTTTAATGTTTTAAAATTATCAATTAACTTATTTATTTATTTATTATATATTTTTAATGTTTTAAAATTATCAATTAACTTATTCATTTATTTATTATATATTTTTAATGTTTTAAAATTATCAATTAACTTATTCATTTATTTATTATATATTTTTAAGTCTAAAAATTATCAATTCACTTATTTATTTTATGTTTTATGATATAAAATTATCAATCCACTTAATTATTGTATATTTTTTTATATTTTAGAATTATCAATGCTGCTCCATAAATTTACGTAACAAATTAGTTGATTATCGTTATTGTATTGTTATGATGACTTAATTTATGTATTCATCTAAAAGTTCCATCTCTCTGTTGCAGATCTTGACGTTGTCAAAGTCTAGGAAAGCAAATACTGTCATGAACGTGCATCAGAAGCAGAGATGCCTTATTGATATCTTGGCAAAAGTGCATCGGGAATAGTGGTGACGATATAGAAAAAATAAATTTTGAAGCAGAAAATGTCGTTCGTTTTAATGAAATCACCCCCGTCTTTATTGCTCTTCAACTTTAATAGATTAAAAATAGGATGCTTTACTTTTGGAACGACTGTTATATGACATATGTACATATATAGATGTATACAATATATATATATATATATATATATATATATATATATACATACATGTAAATACTTATAACAAGGGTTTAAAGTAAATAAATTGAGTCAGGTCGAGTCGGAGAACACTAACACGTAAAAAAGAGTAAGGTAAAGAACGGAAGATTAACAGAGACGTTATATTTAATAGCAAAAAGTATTCGAATGAAAAAATAACTTCTGATGTACCTTTCGACCGATTTATTGTCAAGAAGGAAATCGTCAGCGAATAACGTTTAAATAAATAGTCGAATAAGTGAAAGAAAAGAGAGGGAAATAGAACAATATCGTCAATATTACAAAGGGAATCGGCAGAAGACATCATATCTGTGTGCAATTACAACACAAAAACTAAACAAATGAAGGCAGTCGTTTTTCTTAGAATAATTTCTTTAAATAATTCTAACTTTATTCTAAACACCAACTTTAAATAATTCTAAATTAACTCCAAACACCAACTTAATATTCTGGAATCCTTAAGTGTCATAATACGTAAATGTCTTCTTTGTATGCATAAAAAGTTCTCCAATTAGTTAGAATTATTTAATGTGCTCTAAACAAACGAATGCATGCATCTGATAATATCTTTAGTTTTTATTCTGTAATTACGAGGTCCCCTTTCCCCTTGTAAGATTTTGAACAATATATATATATATATATATATATATCTATATATATATATATATATTAGACTACCCGTGACCCGTTGGGTCAGTATGTAGTATTAGCTATGGAATTAATGTATGAGCGTGACACTTGTGACGTAAAGAAAATAGTTATTTGTGACATAGCAGATACATTTCTATGAAAGTATATTAAAATGAAAAAAGAATATAGATGGATTTCTATGAGTCGTTCTGTTTACAATTGTATATTTAAAAAAAATACCTTACAGCCATTGAATTATAAGGGGTTTGTCATACTTATAGGTAAATGTGCATAATACTTAAAGTTAAATTAAAATTTTGATATATCTTTTAATTTAAACGCAAAAAGAACAAACAATTGGGACGCTAAAAACGTACACAGTAAAACAATACGTTTTATTGTAGCGTTGATTATTTATTTATAACGCAATGTAAAAAACACATTTTCGGGGTCATTTATTTATGCTGGTAATGCAGAAGAAAATGTATGAATGTTTGTAAGAAAGATATATTAAAAATAATGGAGAATAAATTTAAAAAAGGAAGGCGGTGGGTAAATCGCCGTTGTAAAATGCTTTTATGGTTGTCAACGGGTTAAAGTAAATTTATTTGTAAAAAAATTGCGTTAAAATAACTTAAACGTTATACGGAAATGAACGATGTAAAAAAAGCAGAAAGTATTAACAAGTGTTTATTTGGATAATTTAAACGCGAAAAAAAAATTGGAACGCTGAAAACGTACACAGTAAAACAATACATTTTATTGTCGCGTTGATTATTTAGTATAATATATATCGTATATATAAAACATGTCGATGATTATACGTATTATTTGTAATCACGTTTTGCGTTTGCTTCCCATATCTTGAAGTTTTTTATTTAATAAATTTAAGATATTCGCTTTTCTAAGGACGTCGGTTTGTTCGGACGAAACCGGTCCAGCGATTTGTGTTTATTTGTTTACACTGTTATAGGTTTATGTTTATTTACGCATGCGCAACCGGAAGTCGTAAACCGGATGTTGGTTACAGCACCCGTTACAAGGTGATTTGAGTTTTATAATTATATAGATATATACACATATAAAGATATATACACATATAAAAATGTATATATATATGCATATATACAATATATACATATATCTTGAACGAAGCGGATGTTCAAAGTATAGGAGTTATACTGTATATACATATGCATATATATATACATATAAGCATATACATATATACATATGTAAATATATACATATAAATATATACATATATATGTACACACATACATATAAATATGTACATATACATATGTACATAAACATATATACATATGTATATGTACATATGTACAGATAAATATGTACATATACATATGTACATATATGTTGTGGAGACGCCCACTAATTAACATAGGTGGGTGGGTGAGTGAGATATATAAAGGTATCAATCACCAATACCGGGAGAATTCGGCAACGACCACCAAATAGGCAAGACGCTTATGTTGCCTCCAGTAAGACATGCAACACGCCACCTGCCGGAATATCTCCAACTGAAGTATCTCTGAAGACATGTAAATATGTATATAACTTTTCTTCCTAATATATTACTGTATACCTTTACTTTCTGTGTTCTTGTTAATTATTTGTGCAGACACCAAAGTGCCGACGAGAATTCGAAAAAAGACTTACGCGGGATAAAATCCACTATTAAAACACACCAGCGGCGTCGAGAATTCGAAAAAAGACTTATGCAAAATAAAATCCACTAGTAAACACAACAGTGGCGTCAAGAATTCGAAAAAAGACTTACGCAAGATAAAATCCACGATTAAAACATAACAGCGGCGTCGAGAATTCGAAAAAAGACTTATGCGGGAAAATCCACTAAACTCAACAGTGGTGTACGAAAAATACTTACTCGAGAAAGATTGAAAAAAAAACGTACTCGAAGAAAAAAAATCTACTGTTGAACACAACAGTAACATCGAGGATTTTGAGAAAGATTTACACACAGTAACAGTATTCGAAAAATAATTTGCGCGGAAAGTTATCACGGTCGAAAAAAACAAAAAAGAACAAAAGAAAGACAAACTAAAGTAACTACAAAATTGTCGAACGAGATATTCAAACATTGGATACTTGAAAGCAAAATACCAATAAACATTTCAAAGTGACTACGAAAGTCAATGAATAAAAAGGTGTTTTCGCTAGTACACTGTGAACTAATTTATGCCAATTGTCTTGAAGGAGAAAAGAGATATTTTTTGTCAGCTGTACCAAGAAAGGAGTTTTTTCTTGTACATAATCAAAACTTAATGGATTAAGAGAAAAAAATAAAATACATTTTTTATCCATCAATAGAAAAAGGGAAAAAGAAAGGGTCAACGCAAAAAATAATATATCGATAGAATTCGGTTGACAAAAAAAGCAAACCTAAAAACGGTTGTTCGTAGTTATTGTAAAAAGTGAATTAGTAAAATAGACTGATTTTTCTAATCTTTGAAAAAAAAAAAAAAAAACAAGATAGAGGAATTTGCTAAAATAATGACACAGTTCATGCAGAATCAACAGATCCTACAAAAAGAACAGCAAGCGCTATACGCAGAAAGAGACAAAAGACAAAATGAACGACTCATAAAATGCCTAGAAAGGCAGGAAGAAAGGTTCGCGCAGATGCAACTTGTACAGAAAGAACTATTAGAAAGATTATCAGCTAATTCCATACAAGAAAGTAATACAACCTTCGCCAACACAACAATTGTTAACAGCATAGATATGTTCACATACGTACCGGAAGATAATAAAACTTTTGATGCATACTTCAAGAGATATGAAGATATTTTCGAAACAGATTGCGAAAACTGGTCAAATGGAAAGAAAGTAAGTTTATTACTTCGAAAGCTTGGGACCAGTGAACATTGCAAATTTGTTGATTTCATATTGCCAAGAAGACCGAATCAGTTAGATTTCGCTGAGACCGTAAAACTTCTTAAGGAGTTATTCGGACTGAACATGTCTCTTTTCCACAAGAGATGGTCATGTATGAATCTTAAGAAAACTGATGAGCAGGACTACCTGACATACGCGTCAGTAGTAAACAAAAACTACGACAACTTCAAATTATCGGAACTTACGGTGGACGATTTCAAATGCTTAATCTTTGCACAGGGTCTAGTATCCACAAAAAATTCAGAGATCCGAAGACACGTTCTCTCAAAATTAGAGACAGAACAAGGCCTGACATTGCAGAAATTAGCAGAAGATTGCCAAAGGGCAGTATCACTAAAAAAAGATTCCAAGAATATAGAAGAAGCAGGAATGGCGTACATTAGGAAGATTAAAAAAACCTGTCAGAAACTCAGGACAAAGAAATTTTGAGACTAGTCAAAATTCAAAAAAACACTCAAATTATAAATACTCAAATTATAATAACTACAGAAAACGAAATTACGATAATAGTCAATATAACTACAGAAAACGAAATTACGATAATAATCAAAGGAATTATAAAAAGATAGTATCAGGTAATAATTGCAGAAGATGTGATGAAAAACATTTGGAAAAGGATTGTCCTTACAAAAATATCAGGTGCTATAATTGCAATAAAGTTAGACATAAGAGTGTTTGCTGCAGAACAAAAAATAGAGTACACCAAATGAGAACAAACGACAAAGAGAAATATAATTTACGAAAATATGTATCAGTAAATATTTTTGACAAGTGAAATTTCAGCTTAACTCTGGATCGGATTTGTCGTTAATATAAACGTCAACACTATATATATATATATATATATATATATATATATATATATATATATATATATATATATTGTTGTGTCTGCACAAATAATTAACAAGAACACGGAAAGTAAAGGTATACAATAATATATTAGGAAGAAAAGTTATATACATATTTACATGTCTTCAGAGATACTTCAGTTGGAGATATTCCGGCAGGTGGCGTGTTGCATGTCTTACTGGAGGCAACATAGGCGTCTTGCCTATTTGGCGGTCGTTGCCGAACTCTCCCGGTATTGGTGATTGATACCTTTATATATCTCACTAACCCACCTATGTTAATTAGTGGGCGTCTCCACAACACCCCTCCCAATATTTGAAGTCGTGTAGATTTCAATATCTTTTTCTCTTGGGGTTCATTATAATTGGTTCTGTAAACTTTCTTTTCTTTCCCGATCTTCTCATGGTTTGTGGTGGTTCGATATCAAACACTTCATATAGTATATCAATTGGATCTTCCTTTTCATCAGGTTTGTCATGTTCGTTGTCTTTTATATGACGTTTTCTCAACTGATTTTGATTTCTTTTGTGTATCCCTTTTGGACCTTTTATCATGTAGATCAAGTCGCCGATACGTTTATCTATCGTACTAAACTCCCAATATGAAATCTTATTTTTCATACATTTAAAATATACACGAACACCAGATTTAAACCTTTTACGTGATGTGTGCGTAGTTTGATGGACGATTGTTTGCTTTGGTATTAATTTATCAAATGGTGATTTTATTTTTCTAGCAAACATTAATTCTGCTGGCGATAATTTCGACGGTGTATTTGGGTTCTTAGTTATCCTGTATATTTGCAGGAATTGTTGTAATGCTTTACCCGTCGGAGTCCCTATTGATTTTCTAAGAGCATGCTTTATCATATCTACGAACCTTTCCACTAATCCATTTGATCTAGGATGGAATGGTGGTGTAGTTATATGGTTTACCTGAAACGATTCACAAAAATCCTTGAAAACACTTGAAGTAAATTGTGTTCTGTCATCTGTGACTACAATGTCTGGTACCCCAAAACGCTTTATCGTGTCTACGAATCATTCCGCTAATCCGTTTGATCTAATATTGAACGGCGGTGTTGTTGTTATGTTTTACCTGAAGAGTGTCACAAAAGTCCTTGAAATCACTTGATGTAAATTGTGTTCCGTTATCTGTGACTATAATGTCTGGCACACCAAAACGTGCAAATATTTCATGCAGAAACCTTATTGTGTTATTTGTCGTCGGGTTCTTGAAACGCGTTACCATCTGGAAAAACTATCTACTACGATTAGCTAGTATTGTCCTTCGGTCGGTCCAGCAAAGTCTATATGAATGCGTGACCATGGATGGTCAGTTTTTTTCCAAGGTTTATGGACTATCGGTGGTGCCTTTGCGGCTAACGCACAACCTTTACACTTGTTTACTGTTAGTGCAATATCCACATCCATGTTACGCCAGTAAACGTAACTCCGCATAAGTGCCTTCATCCTATTAATACCCAGGTGTCCTGTATGAAAATCACGTAAGATCTTTTTCTGCAAGGTTTTCGGGATAACAACTCTTTCACTATATAACAAAACATCATTGCATACGGAAATATGCTTTGCTTTTTTCATCATTTTCCCTTATTTTTTCTTTATGTCTGTGATGACATCGTCATTTTCAGCCTCCCTTTTTATATCGGTTAACGGGACTGGTAATTCTTTTATTATATTCGCCACCATGTTTTTTTCCTCATAATTGGAACGTATAGCTGCAATTACTGACTCTTCAAGGGTTTCCTCCATTTTCGGCATAAGCCTTGACAGGCCATCCGCATGACCTATTTTTTTTTCGAATCCAGATGTTTTATTTGAAAGTCATAATTTAGCAAGATCGTACCCCAACGGCGTAGGCGATTTGCCGTATATACTGGCAAGCCCTTTTTTGAGCCGAAAATTGTCACTAGGGGCTTGTGATCTGTTTGCAGTATAAAGTGTCTCCCATACAGGTAACGGTGGAATTTCGTCACCGCGAAAATGATTTCTATTTGAGAGTAAGCCTTTTCTGCCGGAAGTAGTATCCTTAATTTGTTCCGACTTTTTTTTACGTACACCGTAGGGGCTGCCCAGACGCTAGTTTCAATTTTCGATAAGATGCCCGTTTTTTCGAGTCTATCTAGCTTGCTATTTATTTTGTCTAAACTGGTGAACATTCCGTTTTTTCTTAAACACCAATGTTGCATCCTTTTTTAGCTCGAACGAAGCCTTAATTTTATTGCATCTTCTCAGTCCAGTAGTAAATATTTCTGGGAATTTCTTTTTTAGATAGTTTTTAATATTTTCTGATGTTGGGGTGCAACTGGTTATTTTTCTACAAAAAGCGTTCATTGGTTTTTCCCAAAGATTGGATTTTTCAATCCAGTCAATTCCCACTAAGTTCTTGCTTTCTTTAATTACGAAGATTTTTAATTTCTTCGTCGTGCCATTTAAATTAATGGTCAGGATGACCTCTCCTTCGAATTTTATTTCGTCTCCTGTCACTGTTCGTGCACCTTTACTTGACTTTGAAAAGTCGGTTTACCCAGCTTTTTCCAAGTGTTGACGTTTATATTAACGACAAATCCGATCCAGAGTTATATATATATATACATACAAATGATATATATATATATATATATAATATCTATATATTAATACGATAGCGTGTGTGTTCTTTTGTGTGCTACGCATTCCGCCAAATTTCATTGGTTGAGATTTAAGGACACACACGCTATCGTATTAATATATAGATTATACTAGCTGTGAGTTAATGGATTTGGTGAGTGTTTAATGAGATTCCAGGCATAATCTCCTCCACTTTGTGAGTAGGGGTTGATAGTCTCACGTGTTTACTTCCGGTGACGATGTCATTATCTACTGTTAAAAAGATGCATATAATATATTTATGATGTACTACATTGGTATAAGATGTCATATTCCTAAAATCACATGTATGCACTGCTGATTCCAAAAATGAGGTAAATAGATCAGTGCACGCTAAGACTTATTTGTAACATTCCACAAATCACGTAAATATATCAAGTAATCATGGGTTCATATTTTCGTATTTAATGACCTCATGGCAGTAATTGCAAAAACTCTTCTTAAGGAGAGGGGGTTGAAGTCACTGGAATTCTGAGACTAATACTATACTCATAAATTCATGTTGAATCAATGGTGGCCTAATCCCTGTATTAATGTATTTATTTCGAAAACTGCTGAAACAGTTTATGATTTAAACATTAATTTATTTCAAGTATATTTTTAACGTTGGAATGGGGGATATGAAGTAAGTCCCGGAAATGGCTGAAACCATTTACGATTTAAACATTACTTTATTTCATGTATATTTTTAACAGGGAGTTTAGGATATGAAGTCAGTCCCGGAAATGGCCGCAACCATTTACGTTTTAGACATTATGGAATATAATAATCGTTTTTATGAGAAAATTTATAAATATTTAAAATCTTGAAAAGTGCAACAAAATGCCAATTACATTTTTATTAGTGCATAAGGCACATCTGATTGAGTGTAAATAAAATAGTTTTTTTTTTTATTCCAGTATGTTTCTTTTTATAGTTTAATATTAATAGTTTTCAGTAAAATAATCTTTTTGTTAAATATTTTTCTGTTAAGGCAGAAATCTTTTTTCAAGAAAATACCTAACTTTTTAAAATTATATTTATCAACAACATTAACAACAACAACAACAACAACAATAATGAAATGATATTTATTAATTAATAAAACATGTTCAGAATAAAGTGAAAAGTATCATCACCTAATGTAATATTTTTTATTATTCAATAATACAAGAAGTTTTTTCTTTTTTTTTGTTTCGTAATAACACAAGATGTGTTAAAAAATAAAGTAATATTTTTAATAAATATTTTGTTTCGTTTCTTGACTCCGTGACTTCGTTCCGCTCAGTTGTGTTACATAATCAACCATATCCACTCCGATATTTTGATTTTTGCCGAACACTGATCTTAGACATTACTTTTAAAAATATAAAAATTTATTTTCTTTTTTGGGAAGACTATTTTTACAACTATATCTACTTCAGTATTTTCTTTAAATTTCTATTTTTGAGCGATTATCGAGATTCCCCAGAAGTGATACTCTCATGTCGAACATTTTTGTTCTAAAGTAATACTCGATACTACTTTTTTAAAACTAAATAAGCGTTTTAAAATAAGTTGAACCATTAAAAACATACTAAGCTAGGTAGAAAATGAACACTCAGAAAATCGATTTTATATATTTTAAAACAACAGTAAACAAGTAAATATATATATATATTTAAATATTATGGGGCTGTAGTCTCTTTTAAAAACAATACCCCTTCAAGAATGGTCCTAAAATGTGTTTTCACACGATATGTATTCAATAATGGAGAGTTTTCCTACCTGTCAAAAATGGACGAGTTTTCCTAAATTTTACGCCGCATCCAATTTATATTTAATCTCTATATAAATAAAATGAACTCATTTTTTCCCGTGGGATTTTGACCTTAATAGGATTAAAAATCAAGATATTTCATGCAAATACATTATACACAAACGGCAGAACAATATCTGAGGTTTGTTATAGGCTTATTAGTTCTCAAATTCCTCGATATTCTTAGATTTCTATACTTTTTCTGCTGAGAAGTCACGGCCAAAATCGGTTAAGATCAATGGAAGTGGTAAAATATTTTCTCTCTTAAATATTCCTCCTCCCCCCTTCCACCACTTAACACCGTTTGGAGATCGTTCACAAGGAACAGTTGAGAAGAGAACACCGGTTTGGCTTCGTAGTTCTATCATGTGAAGTTATTTAAAATCACTAAACTAAGCTGCAGTGCTCTGTGGCGTAGTGGTTAGGGTGCTGGACAATTCACATTATATTTTCACGTTCGCGCCGACCTACCATAGAGGTTTTTTTTTGTTTTTTTTAAATTTTTTCCTAAACAACTGGAATGGACTTTTCTTGGTGGCCGACCTGTTAACGTTGCAGATGTTTTGTTTTTTTTTTGTTTTTTTTTCACACTTTATTTTCCTACTTTTACTCATGACTCCGGGTTTGATCCTTCCTTCCTACTTACCTTCCATAACATTTTTTAAAACTCCATCCCCCCCGTCCCGGAAACAAACACTCGGGCAACGCCGGGTACCCCCGCTAGTTCTAAATGTAATCTTCGTTAAGCTTAGCTATTTAAATTTAATACGGCCAGTGAGTAAAACTTTGTTTCATCTAAATGTAAAGTTATTTGTTTATAATATTAGTAACAAAGTTTAGTATCTGTTCTGAGATTGCACCACCTTTTCTACCCTCGTTTAGTGGAGGAGAAATCCTTCTTGACTTGTTTTTCTTACTAAATAATTTTGTCTCTTTTAAAACAACAGTAAATAAGAATAAATATTTAAAGAAATATTATGCGGTCTGTAGTTTCGTTTTTTATCTGAATAAACGCTTTAAAATAAGTTGAACCACTAACAACTTAGCCAGCGAGGTAGAAAACGAACACTTAGAAAATCCATTTTACCTTTTTTAAAACAACAGTAATTAACTAAAAATATCCTTAAAAATATTAGGGGCGGTAATCTCTTTTAAAAACAATATCTCCTTCAAGAATGATCCTAAAATGTGCGTATGCATTTTTGGTACCAGGCTATTTGTAAATAGTGTCTTCATGTGCAATTCAAGTTTTCATGATAGCTGTTTTTATTTATTCAATTGTGTTTTTTTTATTCAATTGTAAGGTGGAAGCACAGAATAGATACAAAACACCCTCTCCTCTCCATGTTAAGAATGGCTTTCAAAATAATAAAATTATTATTTTAGCACGATACCAAAGGACGGACGTACACGAATGCTACTCCTAGATCGAAATACCCATCGCCGCCGATGTTGTACGCTGTTCGACTGAGGGAGCCGTTATTATTTTTACAAGGAAAGAATTTTTGCTGGTGTGAGCTAGTTTTTTTTTTTTTAATTTATTTATTTTGGCTTTCGAACTTTGTGCGCGTTTTTTTTGTTTTTTTTTTTATATGGATATATTTTTTACCGGGGTTTATGTAATTATTAATAGGAAAATTGGTGAAAGTCAAAATGGAATCCACGCTAACGCAGATATCGTAAAACTTTAATTAAACTTGCAAATAAGCAAGTTTAATTAAAGTTTTACGATACCTGCGTTATTTTTTATTTAAAAATAAAATAAATAAAAATTTCAAGTCCGCTTGAAGTTTATGGATTCTTTTCTTATTATTGTTTTTGTATTCTTTTGTTGTTATTGTTCTTTGTTTGTTTGTTTGTTTGTTTTGCCGGGTTTAACAAACAAACAAAATGAAAGCAAAGCAAAGCAAAACAAAACAAAACAAAAAAAATTGGTGCTTATGCACTTATGTTACCGTTATTATTATATTTTAATGGTTTATAAGGTATCGTAAAACTTTAATTAAACTTGAAAATACTATTTAAAAATAGCACGGGTACTTTCACCTAACAATTTACAACTATCGTAAAACTTTAATTAGAATTGAAAATACTATTTAAAAATAGCGCGGGTCCTTTCACCTAACAATTTAATAAAAAAACAGGTATCGTAAAACTTTAATAAAAATTGAAAATACTATTTAAAAATAGCGCGGATCAATAAGTGCACTAGCACCAAATAACATTTCACCGTGTTTCGATCTACGACATTCCATGAGAGGTACGTATACGCTGAAACATTTTGTTTATTTTTGTTTATCGCCACAAGTGCTAATTTTGACTTTCACCAATTTTCCTGTTCCTATAACGAAAACTCCGGCAAAAAAAGAAAATACCTCCACCGAAAAAAAAACAAAGAAAAGAACGGTAAAAGCATAATAACAAAATAATGCGCAAAGTTCAAGCCAAAATAAATAAAAAAAAATTAGGTCACAAAATATTTTTCCTTGTAAAAATAATAAGGCTCCCTCAGTCGAACAACGTACAACATCGGAGCCGATGCGTAATTCGCTAGTAGGGTAGCACTCGTGTACGTCAGCCAATCACATTTTATAACTTCATCGTTTAATTTTTTTATTTGTTAAATACGTGGTTAATTAAAATTAAATTATAATTACATCCTTACATTGTGATTAAATTATACCTATTGTTCATTTCAAAATGTAAACAAACTTCTGGTTAGATTAATCGATACCGGTGTTCAACGTAAATAGTCCCTTTTTAAGGATTATATTGTTACGCGTAGTTGCAACCGGCACCTATTGTGTAAAGGTAGTATTAATAGTCGCTTAGTGTGGTTTGACGAAAAGGTTAGTGTAAATAGTTACAGTGGAAAAACCGTAATATTCAAATCTGTAAAGTATATTTTTCTTTTAAAATCGATATTATATCAATATATATATATAAAAAATCTCAAATAAAGCAGAAAAACATTCAAAAAGGAATTCATTGAATATTTGGTGAAGAAATTAAAAAAAAAATTATGCAATACCTACGGCTTCATTCCTTATTCTCGTCCCCCCCCGCCCCGCTCGCTCTCTCTCTCGCTCTCTCTCTCTCTCTCACTCACTCTCTCGCTCTGTAAAAGTCAATGTGCAAGTGATCAGAAAATATAAACCGCTTGAAATAGCATCAACAAGTTTAGTAAGCAGTCAGTCTGATACTGGGTAAAATAAAGAGTAGTAGTAACAGTAAAAGTTCTAACGGACAGTTATTAAATGTTATGTTATGGTAGTAAGAATAGTTCGCCGGTTGGAAAATTCTTAAGGAATGATTCTGTAAAAAAAGATTTTTTTTAAATTGATATTATATCAAATTATATAAAATACTATTTGAAATGAAACAGAAAAATATGGAGATTATTATTATCACTATTCCACAGGAATTCATTAAATATTTGGCGAGTAAATTAAAAATTTGTTTTTTCTAGTGGTACCTACGGCTTCATTACTCAATACTAGTCTGCAAGTAACATTTTGTTTGTCGATCAGTTACTTGCTTGACTAATTTCCCAAAGATTAATTTTTAGCATGTGTATTTAATTATAAATTAAATACAATTCTGAGAAAATGAACCCCGTGACTCGCGCGTATATGATGCTATCTAATGGTCCAATGTTCACAAACTCTACATATTAAATTTGTAATTCGGCAATAACGCTTCCAATGTTGTTTTCCAAGTGATGTAATATGCCTAGTTTATTCGAATTAAACACAAAGCTTTACATATCCTAAGAGAAAATATTCTAATGGGTGCGAACAAGTTGGCCAGTTGGCAGGTCTATTTTGTGAAAGTATTCATTCATCAAATGTAAATTATTTGTTCATTTAATTTAAATAAAATAATTTTCACAATTTACAAACGCTGATCGAGTTTAATTCTCTTAATGATGAATGGCCAAGTGATATGGATCTAAAAAAACAAAACACGAAAGTTCCAATATGATTTTTATCACAGAAATTAGTTCATTGAAATGTGCACCTATTGCGAAAAAGGTGCTAACATAATATCACTTACTATTACACACTTATGCCTGCTTAGGAGGACAGTGCTGAAGCTCTTAACTAAAGGAATCGTAAAATGTGTAGCGTAGCCATTGCGATCAGAGAGCTGTCACTGTTGCATAGAAGCGTACGCGTGTGCTAACGTCCATTACGGAAAAGGCAGCAATTTGTTAAAACAGATTAAGGAAATCATCGAATAGCTATTCTATGTAAATTTCTACGTGTTTGAAAACGAAGTCATATTTGTTTTTGAACAGCCGATGATTTGTGGAAGATCGGAATAAAGTAATATTGATTAGAGATATGTTCTAAATCTTTAATAGCCGCTGATGAGAACTATATAATATTAGGTATAAAATGGGAACTATATAATATTAGGTATAAAATGGGAACTATATAATATTAGGTATAAAATGGGAACTATATAATATTAGGTATAAAATGGGAACTATATAATATTAGGTATAAAATGGGAACTATATAATATTAGGTATAAAATGGGAACTATATAATATTAGGTATAAAATGAATGAATAAATGTATAAACATTTTGACCCCTCTCTTCACTTAAAAATGGGAAACTTATAAAACAATTATGATTAGCCAGCTTTTATACCCATTAGGCCTATTATCTTACGCCTTTATTTGCTTGTACCTAAAGAAATTATTCGGATAACAGTGATGTTTATGATGTTTGCATTTGGGAATTTAGAATGATTACGAGGGGCGTGCAATAAGTAATGCCCCTAACCCACTTCTCATAGCAGTAGAGCAACGAAACTTGGCACAGTTATTAGTCTTTCTCTACATAGGAACCACCCAGAGTTATGCATTTCTCCCATCGTTTGATACAGCTCTGGACACCGTTTTTGTAGAACACCCCAGCTTGGTCCTCCAACCACGACGTGACTTCAGAAATCAAGGCTGCATCATCTGGGAAACGCTTTCCTTTCAAAAACAACTTCATGGCTGGGAAGAGGTGAAAGTCAGAGGGTGCAAGGTCAGGAGAGTAGGGATGGGGAAATTTTCATAACCACACGCCCGTGCTTCTGATCTGGCGACATGCGAGTTGTGGATCTGAGCGTTGTCCTGTATGAGGAGGGTACCTTTGCTGATCTTGCCCCGCCTCTTGATTTTGATAGCTTCCCTTAATTTCCTCAAAAGTGAAGCACAATAGGTCCTGTAATTGTGGTACCCTTTGCCAGGAAATCTGTCATCATTACTCCGTCCTGGTCCCAGAAGACTGTGAGCATGACCTTGCCAGCGGAGGGCTGCAGCCTTGTCTACTTTGGAGGCGGTGAGTCCAAGTGCTTCTACTGCATTACCTGGCTTTGGTCTCTGGATCATAGTGATGGACCCAGGTGTCATCCTGTGTAATCAGTCTTTTGAAAAACTTTGACTCATCTTCTTGGCACATCTCCAAATTCATACTCGAGCACTCGACGCGTTCTCGCTTCTGGAATGGTGTGAGCAACCTGGGAATCCATCTGGCAGACACCTTATGCATATGCAATTGGTCATGAAAGATAGTTTCACAGACCCTGTACTAATCTTGACATCTTGGGTTATTTGGCGAATAGGAATACGCCGATCTTCCAAAATGGCAGCCTCAACTTGACGGACAGATGTCTCATCAATGGTATAAGGTGGGCGATCAAGTCTGGGAGCTGTTTCCACAGACTTACGGCCATGTTTGAATTCACGATGCCAGTGTTTTACAAGGTCATATGATGGGGCATTATCACCATAAGTTGCTTTCATTTCATCAAAAGTCTCCTTTAGTGTACGTCCTTTCAAATACAAAAACCGGATCACTGCTCGGCATTTAACAGGCTTCATTTCACACCTGACTCAGTTCAAACACCTGTAAAACAGAAACCACAATTAGTTTAGAGCTGTAATTTTCCACATAACCCGTAGAGATATAAATCATTGCACATGCAAAATTTCAGTTAGATCAGACACCTAGAAGATGGTCAGGGGCATTACTTATTGCTCGTAAATGTCGAAAGTGTTGAATTAATCTAAATCTGAAAATCTTGTATTCGCGTGTACCGGTAGTATAAAAGGTGATTGTCATGAATTGAAATACTACGTTTGATCTTGACATTTAAACGTCTAAAAAAACTATACTTTGAGTAAAAAATTCAAAAGTTGATTATTATAACTAGCATTTTCTATTTTTTTAAAACGAATATTATAAAATAAAATGCATTACAAGTATAAAAAATAGAAGCGAATAAATTCCTAATTAAGATTAATATGAGCGCCTATTTATGAATAAGTGTATTATTGATTCCTAAGGCTGTCTTGAAGTAAATATTCTACTGTATTAATTTGGTAAGTGAAAATATTAAAGAAATTATATGCAGTTATAATTGAGAAGTATTTTGAGAAGGAAAGTTTAGGTAACGGGTGCGACCCTTGTTTAGATCGAATATGTAGAATATCTAACATGCAATAAGAAGATCGAAATATGAAGTAATAGCGTACCCTATAAATACTTGTTCTAGGTGACAGGTGTAGATATTAATGTGAGAGTTAAAATTACTAAGATATCCTGTGCGAATGACTCTCAAGTCTTACTATAAAAATCGATAAAAGTAAACGAAACAAACATATATTTTCTGAAAAATCCATCAACAACTGACCTAAATGGATGCAGAAGCGGACTTGTACAAGATGCTTTTGGATTAAAACATATACCGATTTATGAAATGAGGAATCATCTCACTTTAATGCATGTATAGTAAGAATATATGATACTAACTGTTTTGTTAACTTTGTAAAGACGACACAATTTTTTGCGGCCTGAAATCGCCACATAGGAAGTATTTCTCTCCTCAAATGAAATATCTATCGGATTAAGTCTGGAAATCGATATGAATTTATTATTAAGAACATAGTGGACAGATGATTCGATTTTAATATAGATCAATACTTTGTAGAAAAAATATCGATGAGTAAAAACGCGATAAAAAAACAAAATAGCTGAAGTTTTTATATTAAACTATCTGTGCTTAACCAGATTTTTTTCATTTTAAAGTAAAAGTTATTCCTCTTCAATTTATTTTAATTAAAAAAATATATGTTATATCAGTAGTCGTCAGGTAAGCATGTTATTAAATTGCCTATAACATAGGACATTATTAAATTGCCTATAACATAGTACGTTTAATAAATAGAGAAGTAGTCAACCACCTCAGCCAAAATAATCTCCTCAATGACATGCAATATGGTTTCCGTTCTGCTAGATCTACAGTAGATGTGCTAATAGTTATATCGCATCAGATTAGCGAATCTCTCGACGAAGTCTTCTTTTCTAGGGCAATTGCTCTTGACATATATCATACCTTTGATAAGGTAGGATATAAAGGTCTACTCTACAAAATATCCAGTTACGGTATAGCTGGAAATGTCTTTTCAATTATTAAATAATTTCTCTCTGATATATCATCAACGTTCTGATCCGCGTCTGGCATCAATTGAAATGAATGGCTCTCATATTTAAGAGGCTTCATGTTTTGACAAGCTTCTGTGTCTGATTTTCACTCTTGATCTAAAATGGAACGCGCACATTAAATCCGTTGCCAAGGCTGCTTGAAAAATACTGGAATCGTTCTAGCGCTCCAGTAGATATCTACTTGCTGATACAATTCTCAACCTGTATAAGAGCCAAGTACGTGCAAGCATGGAGTAAATCCGTTGTCACATCCGGACATAAGCTGCTAGAACAAGCTTATCCCGCATTGACAGAGTTAAAAATAGACTTTGTAGCCTAGTGGGGGATGCTCTTTTCTTTTCCCTGTAACATCTTTCTCAGAGAAGAGGCGTTACGAGGCTGTCTCGGCTTTATCGTTATTTTCATGGCAAGTGCTAGTCTGAGCTCCAATCTATGGTTCACCCTGGACTGAATTTCATGAAGAACACTCGTCTCTCTGAAAACACTATAAATAATTTCCCATACTCTTTATCTGTGCCTAAAGCTAAACGTAGGTTCCATGAACAAAGCTGATTTCTTAGAACTGCACACTTGTTAAACTCTGTTACGTTTTTCTGCTTTCCAACTGACTACAATATCGTTGTCTTCAAGTCCAACGTAAACAAGTTCTGGATGAGCCATCCCCATAAGTAATCCAATTTACTAAATTTCAACTACTAACGATTACTACGATAGTGACCCATTGACTACTGTACACCCATTAACCCTTACTCTCGAATGGCCCTCGGGCCTTGATAAGTGGTGACTCCTTTGTAAAAAAAACATAGTGCGTTATTATATTTCCTATAAACTAGCACAAGAATAACGAATCAAAATTAGATAATCAGAAGCAACATTTTATTTTTCAGCTTAAAATATTTTAGGTGTAACTTATAATTCGACAAGATAACTTTATATGCTAGATTTGAACCGTTACTAAATGATTTTGTTCTAAACGGGGATTTAGAGTTTTCTTGAGAAGCAATAGTAATATCATAATATACCGTAAAAATATAATCAACTGTTTGCACGTTTATTGCAAATACGTAAATGTCTTATGTATTGATTGTTTCTACCCGGCGTTGTTCGATAGTTATTTCTCTTCTATTTCAATCCAGTGTACATAACGTTGATTGTTGTCTTGTGAGCTCGTTTGAATAATCTGCTAACACGTGTTTAATCCTATCAATCTTTGAAGATGCGTTTCTTTCCAATCACCAGCAAAGTAACAGTAGAAGACGAGGACGTGCTTGAATCACCGCTGCACCGATATACGATTGTGAATGCGTGATTTAATGAAATCCGGTGGAAAGAACCAAGAACTGGTGCTACAATTGGTAGACGTGGATTCGATTTCTATTGAAAGAGTCGAAGGAATTTGGCTGAGTTTCTTCTGATAATCGACAAAAATACATAATCTTTTACTAAGGCTGAATCAATGTTTGTTTCGATAAGGTGGTATTCATATGAGTGATTTGAATCACACAAAGTACACGTTTAATAATGATGCACACCAAACTACTCAAATAATTAACATCAATGATATTCATACATGACACAGGTATTCCATTTAAATGGAGATTGCATATGAAAAATTCCGGGGGACATATCAGTGAAAAGATAGTACGCATGTGAGCACAAACAATTACATTGAATTAACACAATATATGTTAAATACAAAATTTTACATTTGTTTATTTCTTAAATCCTGTCGAAAGAGTTCTTCAGATACATTCAACATGTTATCAGTTCGACTACATTAACAAAAATGACAATGCGCATGTGCAAACAAGACACTTGCCAACAATTAGCCAATCAGTGTGTTGAGTGCGAAAGTAAAACTCGTGTAGCACTTTCGATATGATCATCTATAAAAGACAATCGAAAACGACCAACTAGATTGTAGCCAGTTTGTTACTATCAAAACATCTTCCGTCAAGATATTTGCGCAGCTTCCATCTTGGCTGAAATTTGGTGTAGGATAAATTGCCTGCTATATTCGCAATATGTGTGAAACTATTAACCAGACACCAAGCATCATTATCACACACGTCAAGTACATGAAACGAATAACACAAATCATTACCACTTGACGAAAAACCTGTTGATTCTTTTCACACACAAACGAACGAACAACCTACAACCGTAGCTAAATTGTTACGTTTCATAAACGTACACATATATCACATAACTCTTAAAACTTTTCATTCTCGTTTAGAGAAGCAGAGACATTTCACTCGCATAGAAACTCTCACACTTACGGAAACACAATTACATATACGCATTCAAGTATGTTCGAACAGATTTCGAATTTTTTCAGATGAGAATTGATAATTTTACCGTTTCAGCTATTCTCATTTTTTATTTCATTTTCAATACGTTTTTATTTTATTTTCATAACATTTTTATTTCATTTCATTTTCACAATATTTTTATTTCATTTTCACAACATTTTTTGTTTCATTTTCACAACATGTTATATTTCATTTTCACAACATTTTATTTCATTTTCACATTTTTTATTTCATTTTCACAACATGTTTTATTTCATTTTCACAACGTTTTTTTATTTCATTTTCACAACGTTTTTTATTTCATTTTCACAACGTTTTTTATTTCATTTTCACAACGTTTTTATTTCATTTTCACAACATTTCTTATTTCATTTTCACAACATTTTTTATTTCATTTTCACAACGTTTCAACCAATTTAACCGCCGATATTTTCAAGCGTATTTTTTCGAACTCAAAAAATCTTTCGAAAGTTCGTATCGATTCCCAAGTTCAAAAAAATACACATAATTAGGAGATTATATCGCCGAATAAAATCTAAGAAGAAAAGTTCTCATGTGCCCGTGGCACAATGAAAAAATGTTAAAAACAGTTAGTTCCGTGTGACAACTTTCTGGGGATTGAGGGTTCAATCATCAGTACATGCGATACTAAGTAAGAATAAAATAAAAATTACTTCTACCCGACCATCACTGACGGAAAAAGAATAATCTACCACCGTGGATTATTAATGGTTCAGTTTGAAGTCATGTATATATACCTGAATTGGACATAAAGATTCATAAATTGTCTGAAGATTCAGCTGAAAAAGGTATTGAACAACATCGGCTGAAACGTTGGAAAAATAACATTGAACATGAAGATAATATATTTTATTCATTATAGTTGTTGTTTCATGGCGTTTCGGCCAACTATTCCTCTGTTCTTTGTCAGTTGATTAAGCGCGACGGGATGCGAATTTTGAATATTTTAACTGTATATTCAGTAATTACTGCCTTCCATAGTTGTCATCGTCTTAGCACGTTTGGCCAACTAATCCTTTGGTCAGCTTTGGGTTTGGGCAGGATTGAAACCGCGATCTTAAGACAATGCTCACCTGAAACTGTACAGATTCAACGTCCCTGCGCCACGTCCCTGAAGGGCGATCAGGGTTGGGGTTTTTGGTTTTTATTTATTAAGTTTTTGTTATCTGATGTTCCATTGTCCCTACTGAATGGTATATATTATTTAATGAGTGTCCCTACTGAATGGTATATATTATTTAATGAGTGTCCCTACTGAATGGTATATATTATTTAATGAGTGTCCCTACTGAATGGTATATATTATTTAATGAGTGTCCCTACTGAATGGTATATATTATTTAATGAGTGTCCCTACTGAATGGTATATATTATTTAATGAGTGGAGTACTTTGAGATGAGGAATTTATTTTATTTATTTATTGGCTTGGATTAATAAAACCAAAAAATCCAAGATAGTGGTTTCAATCCTACCCAAAGCCAGCCGGAGGATTAGTTGGCCAAAATGTGGTGAAACGACAACTATGGAAGATACAGTTGGGAGATTCAGCATTCGTATCTCGTCGGGGTTAACAAGCTGACGAAAACCAGAGGAATAGTTGAAACACCAACTATAAACACCAATTATAAACAACTATAAGCAACAACTATAAACACCAACTATAAACACCAACTATAAACACCAACTATAAACACCAACTATAAACACCAATTATAAACAACTATAAGCAACAACTATAAACACCAACTATAAACACCAACTATAAACACCAACTATAAACACCAACTATAAACACCAACTATAAACACCAATTATAAACAACTATAAGCAACAACTATAAACACCAACTATAAACACCAACTATAAACACCAACTATAAACAACAACTATAAACAACAACTATAAACAACAACTATAAACAACAACTATAAACAACAGCTATAAACAACAACTATAAACACCAACTACAAACAACAACTATAAACAACAACTATAAATACCAGCTATAAAGATGGGGATAAAAGTCTGTAAATAAAGGCATAAATTACTCATCTCATAGTACTCCAATAATTTAATAATATATATGAGAATAGTAGTCCGAATAATCCAATTAATAAAAATTATCAAACATGTTTCCATCAATAAATGAGGTAATATGTTAATCACAGATTATTTATTGGAGTATTCGTGTCATTTGCATTTTGAACTTTTCTTCTATTTTACTTATTATGTCATTTGCGAGGGATGCAATAATGATATTCGTTTGAAGTATCAAAGTAAAAGTGTTGTTGCCTTGTTGTAGCATACATGTAATTAAAAGATACAATAAAGACGACTGGCATAGAAATCGGTTTCAACCTGACACAAAGCTGATTTATTGGTCACACTATAAATATTACGTTTCTTTCCTCGTACAAATAATCAGTACAAAACATGATTACAGATCTTAACATCCCGTAAATCCCATAATCTGTCGTCGTTTAACCTTTGTAGATGTTGTTTTCGCTTTATCTTTGTGAAACTTGACACGGTTTTGCCGGGAGCCAAATGATAAATATAATGAAATTGATCGGCTGAATAATGAGACATAATTTATTAGGTTGTCATTGCTGATTGTAAACAAGTCACACGCTGATTCTTCGATTGTTGCATTTGTCGATTGCTGATTTGACGTCAATTTACCATTGTGAAGCAGATGCGTGTAGACGTATATGAGAACAGATAATTAACTGATTACAGTTTTTTTTCCAAAGGAAGCAACAACCAATTTTACCACGTGAGGCACGGAGGATACTTGATAAGTGAAATATTATCAGCATTAAACATAACAGAGCAAAAGTAGCTGGGCTGTCATATTGTTAATGTTTTTACGAATAATCTTCATTAAACATTTATTCAATATTTCATGAACGATTTTCCATCGATTTCTCATCATTAAAGATGTGATTAAAATAGGTAACTCTATTTCAAGGAATATTACCTCATCTAACGAAATCCCCAATTTCAATTTTGGACACGATTTTGTCCAGTTAAGTTTTATTTTTTTATTATTATTATTATTATTATTATTATTATTATTATTATTATTATTATTATTATTATTATTACTATTACTATTACTATTATTACTATTATTATTATTATTACAGTAGATTGGATTAAACTTTCTTTTCGTAAAGCTTTTTCATAGTATATTAGTATATGAGTGTTGCATGGATCGATTACAGAAAGGCTTATGACATGGTTCCTCATTCATATGAAGGTTGCTGAAAATGTGGTAGAGCTTTTAGAGACAAGTATGACTTTTCTATGGAAAACGGTGCAACAGAGAGGTGGTGGGCAGGTTGGCATTAAACGTGGAATATTCCAAGAAGATTCATTATCTCTACTTTTTTTTGTAATGATAATGATGCCACGGAGCATCCTCTTGAAGAGAGAAAAACTAGGGTATAACTTTGGATCTGGTGACAGACGCCTCAAACATCAACAGTTTATGGATGATTTGAAAATATTCGGTAGAAATGAAAAGGAAATGGAGAGACAGGTAGAACTTGTGGGGACATACTCAAGACATTGGGATGGAGTTTGGGATTAAAAGGTGATGAAAAGAGGAGTAATGGTTCATTCAAATGGAATAGTGCTGCCAAATGGAGAAATCATGAAAGAAATAGAAGATACAGGATATAAGTATTTGAAAGTGTTGGAGGGTGTAGGCATCATGAACAGAGAAATGAAGGAGAAAGTCAAGAAGGAGTATCTTAGAAGAGAAACTAATTGCAAAGTTGAAACTGTATGGAGGAAACCTAATGAAAGCAGTAAATGCATGGGAAGTGTTTTGAGATACAATGCGGGAATTTTAGAATGGTCTGGCAAGGATTTGCATGCCATGGATGTCAAAACAAGAAAAGTTTTAGCAACGTTAGATATATTTCACATTCGAAGTAGCGTAGCAAGGCTGTATCAAAAGAGGAAAGATGATGGCTTTGAGCTTGGTATCTGGCTAAGAGTACTGAAGCTTTTGTTTGTGCAGCACAAGAGCAGGCATTAGGAACAAAAAAGGTTTTTAAAAGTGGTTCTAGGAGAGGAAATTGCTGCAGATTTGTGGTAAGACCTCAGAGTCAATTGCGCACCTTGCAGCAGGGTGTAGTGGACTGGCCCAGATAGAGTACCGCAAAAGACACGATCGCATGGGACTCCGGATCTATTGGGAGGTGTTTAAGAAGGTTGGGGGTGAAGTGTGCTGGAAAATGGTTTGAGGAGGTGCCTGATGAAGAGAGAACAAG
>NC_136501.1:83622602-83657602 GCF_053919585.1 Euprymna scolopes
TCACCAAGGAGCGGTATGTGGAGATCCTCAAAACCTTCAAGAGTGAGCTCCAGACCATCTACCCGTCGCTCATGAGCAAGTTCTGGTTCCAGCAGGACGGACCAAGTTCTCACACCTCAAACCTGTCCCGAGATTGGCTGAAAGAGAACTTCGGAGGCCGAGTGATCAGTCTCAGGACTGATTTTGAGTGGGCACCCTATAGCCCGGACCTAAGCCCCACCCCTAGATTTTTTTCTTTGGGGCTATCTTAAGGGCGGAGTCTACGCAGGGAAACCCAGAACCATCACGGAACTCAAGGAAGCCATCAGGGAGGAGATGAGAGCCATTACCAATTCGGTCTGTAAGAACGTCATGGACAACTTCGTGCTGCACCTCAAGAAATGCACGGAGCTAAATGGAGGCCATCTAGAACATATGCTGTAGAACGGAGAAAAAAAGGCTAAAGACCCTAGTGTTTTGATGTGATGTTTTGAATATAATAAACTAGTTATGACCAAAGTTTCATTTCATTCGGATAAAACACTAAGAAACGGGGCCTAATTAGAGTTGGACCCGTTTTTTGGGGTTACGCTGTATATATATATATATATATATATATATATATATATATATATATATATATATATATATATATATATTCATAAGTTTTGATTTCGGTTTCGATTCAAGCTGATGCCCCAATATATATATATATATATATATATATATATATTTTATTTTTGTAATCACAGCTTTATAATATATAAAAATCGATAGAAAATTAACTTTATAATAATATATACAAAATCTGCATTCATTAAAATATTATATTTACGCATATTTTACGACCGGGCTTTGTCGGACCTCCCTGATTGCTTATATAAATTCATTTGCAGCTTTAACAAAATAGCTACAATAATACCAGAGCGTCTCCATTTACGCGGAACATCCACAGAATGCCAACATCAATATATTACACATGAAAGTCCGCTGTGGAATTTTTACAGGTCTCGCTAGTAGATGTTGCATATTTCATCTATAATATAAAAAGCAAAATGTGTGTTTGTATTTCTGCCAAAGTTTTTCGATAGAAACGACGAATACTAACAAAATCGTTAGAAAGATCGAACTCTCGGAGACAAATATCGCAAAAATTGGCCACAAATATTAATTCTGTGCTTATCAACTGAGCTTTCCTTTGCAAGGAGGAGTCAGTTTTTGTGTCGACATTTTTGCAAAGTCATCATACGCCTTGCGATGACTAAGCTTATTTTGAATGCCTGCAACGTCGTAAGTCGCGGTGATCGTAGCGACTAAAGTATTTCCGTCTTTCACCTCCTGCTCCTCTTAGCGTTATAGGTTCGAGCCTGGATACTGCGGCTAATATTTTGCGCTCGCACGAGTACTTGCTGCTATTTTCATTATTTTTTTTTTTTTTTGCACTCGCTGCTATTTTTAGGGCTCCGTTGCTCAATACCCTGACCATAAAACCATCGCCGGTTACAATCGCTAGAGGGAAAATGTGTGTTTGTTTGTATGTGTGTGTCTGTTTGTATTTGTATGTCCGCCCAAAACTTTTGACAGACGCATTGGACCGTGACAAAATTGGTATTGTTAGAAAGATCGGTCTCTCAGATGATAAATATCTAAATATTGGCAAAAAAAATAATTCCGTCTTGGTCAACTGGGCTGTTTTTTGCAAATAGGGGTCACTTTTTGCGTCGACATTTTTGTAAGTCATACACCCCTTTTCTTCTTTCGCGTTACATATTCGAGCCTGTCGAACTAATTATTCTCCTATAAAACAAACCGAGCATGCAAGGTCCACCTCTATGAGTGAAAAATTTGCTTTCATCATGACTAATGTTTGTGCAAAATTAAAAAAATCCAAGTCGTGGTTATTGAGGAAAGTGTGAACATACGAACGAACAAACGATTTAGTGTAAATTTTACCCCTATAATGCTCCCTAGGGGGTAGGACATCTAGTTATCCTGGAAAATCCGTATTGGCAAATATTTATTTTTAACATGACTAATGTTTGTGCAAAATTTCAAACATAATCCAACACGTGGTTATTGAGAAAGTGCGAACAAACAAACGGACGAACGATTTTGAGGCAATTTTACCCCTATAATGGTCCCTAGAGGGGTAATCAGAGTTATCCCAGAAAATCCGTTCTGGCAAATGTTTATTTTCACGACGACTAATATTTGTGGAAAATTAGAAACAATAAATAAATAAATCCAAGGCGAAGTTATTGAGAAAAGTGCGAACAAACGTAAGACGAACGAACGAACGAGAGTGAACCCGTCCCTTGTCGGGGGACCAAAATTATCTAAAATATTTTTGTTGTTCTTTTCTCTTTCTGCTAGATATTTTAGAGTATCCACAGGTAATCGCCTAAAAAGTAAAATCTCATTTTTGAAGAGGGTAGCAAACGGTGGTTATATCCAACACTACTAAAACTTTTAATAGTTTTATTAACATCTTAAAAATAAGCTATTTATTTAGTTACATAATTTTAAAGAATCTTTTTTCATGGGCATCGGAAATATAACTAAAAAATCGATTTCTTTAAAATATAAAAACTGAAGTAAGATTTTAAATCAATAAAATATGGGTAAATATGTATATTAACACCTACCAAAACACCGCCCTCAACGAGTTTCTGTTTTTTTAGGTGAATACGTGTGAGCATCAGGAAAAACGGAAAAAAGGATATAATATTTAACATTCAGAGTGGGTATCAGTTTTATATACATTAAACGTAAATTGTCTCCCTAATTGCCGAGCCATTTTAAATTTAAAGGCATTTACCTCATTTTTAACACTAACTTTAAGTCCGAGTGGCAAGGTAAGAAAACTATATGTAATTGCATAAAAAGTAGACCTCATTAAAAAAAAAAACGTAGCAGATTTAACTCCCATAACAAAAAATAATTTAGTTAACTGCCCTAAATCCTTGATAGGCCTGGAAATAGATCTTATTTAACACCGAAAATTTTCTCCCACTTTAAATTCTAAGATGTTTTTTCTTCATTCCGACAAATTTTTCATTGTGTTAACATGTAATCGATTAAAAATAGAATCAAATTTCTTTTTGCTATGAGATGGGTGATTTGGAAGATGTTAATCAATTATAACAAAACTAGTAAAGTTACCCCCTCTTTGCGCGGTACTTTGCTGTACGCGAGGTACCCACATTTTACTGTACCTGAACATACGGCAAAATCCCGACATTAAACTTTGACCTTGACCTTGGAAAATGGTGTGCACCATTCCTGGGTGGGGATCATCATCATGCCAGATTTGGTCATGATCGGTCCACTGCTATGGGCTGTAGGAGAGTATATATACATAGGTTATGACCTTGACTTTTAATCTTAACGTAAACAAATGGTGTGCACCATCCCTAGGTGGAGGAGGACTATAAGCATGCCAGGTTTGATTATGATCAGTCCACCGATGTGGGATGTAGGAGAATTGTACACAGAGGCACACTCAGACGCACACGAATGCAACTACTTTTTATATAGATATGAAGTTTTGTTTTTTTTAATTTGGACAGAACAGTGCTAATAAACTTTTCATTTGTCGACAAAATCGTGAAAAAAATTTTAACCAGTTAAAGTAAATTGGTTGTTAAACTTATAAGATAATGAGGATAAGGTATTTATTTTTTACAGAAAATGTAAAAATTGCAAAATGATGGTGAAAGAGAGTGAACAAAAACCCTCTCCCCATCTCTCGTTGCTTCTTTCTTCCCCCTCCTCTTTATCTCTCTCTCTCTCTCTCTCTCTTCGCTTATGCATCATAGTCAGAGCGTTAGCAGTTTAACTAAATGTAGTTTAATCATTTATTCGATTTCTTTTTCAAATAACTTATTGTTATAATTTATTGCAAATAACAAATATAAATTTAATTAACATTAAAAAATGAAAATTAGGCATTAAAAGAATTCTCTCTTGACCATTCATTTGTCATATGAATAAATAATGTTCAAATAAATTATATTTTTGTTTAAAATAACAGTAATGTGTTTTGATGATAAATGAAAAAAATCGCATTCATTTAGAAATATGATTTTTAATGATTTATAATAGTATTAATTGTATACTGAAAAGTATTGGCGTGTGCTTACACTCGATAGGAAATTACATAAATTATGTATAATATAAAGCGCATTCGTCGCTGTTGAAATGAAGCCAGGGCCAGAAAACTAGAATGAAAGAAAGGCAGAAAGTTAAGAGTTTGTTGAACATGATTTAATCTCTCTTTACAAATGAGTAAAAAGTTATTCTATCCTTTCCCGCCGAAATTTCTCTTTCCTACCCGCTCCTTGGAGTTGGCTCAATTTCTTGGCTTAATGAGAAAGTAATATGGATCTTAAAAGAAAGTGAACAAATAATGTAGCGGTTTTATGGCAACCGCCATTATCGGTGTAATTTAGTTTTGCAAGAGATATTCTCGTCGAACGATGAAAATTTGTCGACGCAACGAAATTCACATTTAAGGTTTGTCTTTCCTTGATTCATCTATTTTATAAGAATGAAGCACAAACGTGGAACATTCATGTTTTTTTAATTATTCTATTTTACTTCAGTTGATTTATTTAATCTACATTACTTCAGTTTTTATTATTATTTTGTACTTCATTTGTTTTTATTATTCTATTGTTTTTCAGTAGTTTTTTATTATTCTTTTGTTTTTTAGTAGTTTTTTAATATTCAATTGTTTTTCAGTAGTTTTTAATTATTCTTTTGTTCTTCAGTTGTTTTTATTATTCTATTGTACTTCAGTTGTTTTTTTACTATTCTATTGTACTTCAGTGGTATTTTAAAACTCTATTGTACTTCAGTTTTTTATTATTCTATTGTACTCGAATTTTTTAAATTATTCTATTGCACTTCAGTTGTTTTTGTTGTTATTCTATTGTATTTATTTGTTTTTTTATTATTATAATGTACGTTATTCCAATTGTACTTTGATTGATTTTTATTATTATTCTATTGTACTTCAGATTTTATTATTCTATTGTACTTCCGTTTTTTTTATTATTCTTTTGTACTTTAGTTGTTTTATTATTATTCTTTTGCACTTCAGTAGTTGTTTATTATTATTATTATTATTATTATTATTATTATTATTATTATTATTATTATTTTGTACTAAGGATTCTTTCCATGTTCCCTAAAAAGAGGTGCCATTGCCAGGGAAAATGGTATCATGCAATTAAACAGATACTAAAATCCTTCAAGTGAATCCTCCTATCACAAGAGAAGGTAATATCTGGAAACAGAAAATGTACTACATTACCACCCCACCTACCTCAAAAAGAGATGGTAATGCCTGTGAAGACAATTGAACAGATAGTCCATTATTTTTTCCCCCAAATAATGGTGTAATACATGGAAGGATTACAATAACCAGTAAAAAGGACGAGGTAATTCCTGGGAAGACGGTCTCTTATTACATCAGAACCGATACTAAATGTATCAAATATGGTAGAAGGAAGGACTTGAGAGAAGCATCTAAGTACTCGACCCAAGACGGGAAGCTAATTAAAACCAAAGATACTGTGCGCGATCTGGGAGTAACGTTGGATTCTGATGGTACATTCACCTCCCAGATCGACAAAGTTTGTTCAACTGAACGGAGCCTTTCCAGTTGGATTCTACGCACTTTCAAAACGAGACAAAAAAACCTAATGCTGACACTCTGGAAGTCGCTGGTGTTGCCGCACATTGATTACTGTTGTCAGCTGTGGACTCCGGACAGAAAAGGTCATACTCAAGCATTAGAGGCCATCCAGAAGTCGTTTCTAAGAAAGATAACTGGTTATAGTCAATTGAATTATTGGCAACTGCTGGATACGTTGAATATCAAATCGATTCAACGCAGGCAAGAAAGATATTCAATCATCTATACCTGGCGTATGATGGAGAACCAGGTGCCCAACGCTGGTATACAGCACCATATCTCAAAACGTGGCAGAAGGTGTGTGGTACCACTCCTAACCAGTGCCAGGGACAACTGGATCCGACGGCTCATGGAATCGAGTTTAAATTCCCGGGGTCCTACGCTCTTCAATTGCCTGCCACGTAACATCAGAGAGATCACGAACTGCAAAACAGAATCGTTCAAGTCGGCGCTGGATACCTGGCTGAAGTTTGTACCAGACGAACCTCAGATCCCCGGTTATACCGCTATGAGACGCAGTGAATCCAATAGCTTACGCCACATGCTTGTCTTTGTAAAGAGGGACAGCGAAACGGTGCAGCGGTCTATTGATTCGACGCCGCCTATACCGTCCCAACTGGAGGCCGCTTGCCGCAGTAACCTTGGAGGGCTCTGACCGCCGAAAGACATCACACAAAATATAATGGCAAAATATGTGCTGTGTGTGTGCATTTTTGTGTATGTCTTGCGAAGGCTTTTGGAGAGGGGCGCTCGGGGGAATCACTTTCTTAGAACTTTTTATATGCTACCTAGATTATAATATCTCCGATTTACGAAAGGGGGTTGCGTGTATCTTTTATTTGGGCGACTTTTACATGCTATTTTCGCGATATTTTTTACTCTCCGCATGTTTCTTTAGCTTTTCCGTATAAAAAAGCGAAGCTGTGAAAGTGAAGTTGAGTTTTTATGGAGAGTTGGTTTTTCCCCAACCTCTTGGGAAAACTGGCTTGCAACCAAAGTTAAGTTGCGCGATGTTTGACCTCATTAAATTCACGCACCTGTCACTAAACTTTTTAATCATTAAATTACAACGCTTTACATTCCTATACCGTCGTAGCCGAGCGGTAAGATGTCAGTTTTTCCCCTTTCTTTTCCAACTTCGCTTCAAGGCTTCAAGTTGGAGCCACCTTCCTACCAAAACATTTTTTCTTTTATACCGACAAACAACCGGGAAACGCCGGACACCCACGCTTAATTTATATGATTAAATGAAGTAGTAATCTATAATATAAAACGAAAATGTGTGTGTGTGTTTGTGTGTGTGTGTTTTTCGTATGTCCGCCAAAGGCTTTGGGGGGGTCGCTCGAGGGGGGGGGTCACTGTTTCTTAGAACGTTTTATATACTGTTTAGATTATATGTCCGATTTACGGAACAACATCATAAATGTCTTTTATTTCAGCGACTTTTATGTTGCAAAATTCGCGTTGTGAATTCATTTTCTCTACTACTACTACTACTACTACTACTACTACTAGTACTACTACTAGTACTACTACTAGTACTACTACTACTAGTACTACTAACACTGCTGCTGCTGCTACTACGATGGCGTGTTTAACCTAGAAAACCGCACGTTGACGTTCAACCACCTGCTTTTTTAAACGTTTATTTTCAGTCGATCTCAATTCTCTGCCCTCGTAGCGTCGTGCTAAGTCATCAGGATATTTAATTCCCTCCCAATTTTTTTTCTTTTCATGCGGGAAACGCTGGGCACCACCAGTAGTCTATAATATAAAACCGAAAATATGTGTGTGTGTGTGTGTGTGTGTGTGTGTGTGTGTGTGTGTGTGTGTGAGTGCACGGGCATTTTTTTCGCATCTTCGCCAAACGCTGTTTTTGGGGAGGGGAGTCGCTCAAGAGGGTCACTATGTCTTAGAACTTTTTATATACTGTCTAGCTGTCTAGATTATAATATGTCTGAATTAGGAAACGAGGTCGTTTGTATTTTTTTATTATGTTATGCTGTGATTTCATTTTCTCTACTATTATGGCGTGATGTTTGACCTAGAAAACCACACGTTGCCGTTCAACCACCTGTTTTTATAACGATTAATTTCATCCTTACTCACTTCTCTGCCCGCGTAGCGTCGTGGGAAGTTATCAAGCTATTCGCCTCAAGGGTTCGGGGTCTACCTCCCTACCAATTTTTTTCTTTTTACATCTGGGCAACGCCGAGCACCCCCGCTTTTAATATATAAAAAGCACAATATGTGTATGTGTGTGTATGTGTGTGTGCATTTGTATGACTCGCAAAAACTTCCGACCGACACATCAGAACGTGCCAAGATCAGAATTGTTTTTAAGCTCGATGCAGCAGCAGCAGTGTTAGTAGTACAAGTAGTACTAGTAGTAGTAGTACTAGTAGTACTAGTAGTAGTAGTAGTAGTACTAGTAGTAGTAGTACTAGTAGTACTAGTAGTAGTAGTAGTAGTAGTAGTAGTAGTAGTAGAGAAAATGAATTCACAACGCGAATTTTGCAACATAAAAGTCGCTGAAATAAAAGACATTTATGATGTTGTTCCGTAAATCGGACATATAATCTAGACAAATATCGAAAAATTGGCCAAAAACATTAATTCTTTCACCCTCAACTCGGCCATTTTCACAAGGAAGGGCAGGTTTTTTCGTCGACATTTTCGCAAGTCATCGTCTCTTTTCGATAGACTACCCTTAATTCAAGCACTTGCGGTTTCACAATTGACGCAACAGGTAAGCCTTAGGTTTTTTACCATCTTTCATCCTTCGCGTTAAGGGTTCGAGGCTGCCTGCCTACTACCACGTTTTTAATACCTCTCTCCGCACTTGGGGTTCTTTATTAATCCACCTCTCCACATCCGAGCAACGCCGGGTACCCCGCTAGTGGAAATAATAATAAATTAAATCAGTTTTTGTTTTCATTCATTTAAAATAATCTGTCATAGAAATATTATTTTATGGTTCTTTGGCGTTTTGGCTAAGATCGAAAAGGATTATTTGTTCTCCGCATCTCAACCAGGGTTGCGGAGTCGGAGTCGAAGTTTGAAGTAGTCGGAGGTTTTAGCTGGAGTCAGAGTCGGAGTCGGATTTCTAAGAGTACAAGGAGTCGGAGTCGGAATTTTTTTATCCGACTCCGACTCCTTAAGTCCAATGAATTTATTTTTTTACATGGTTTTCCTGTTTGGTTTTACCAGTTTTATTTTTATTACATTTTCTAACCAATCAAGGCGCATTGCCAGTTTGATATAGGGGACTACTATAAAGGATCTAAGTTCCAGGGGTACTATGTAGGGAGTTTAGCAGCAAGATGTTTGTTTACATTACACTTGAACTTCTGCATGTCAGTACAGTTGGGGAAGCACATCTAAGACCGTATACAATCAAGTTGTCTCTGATTCTCTCTCCTTTGATCTTGAGCAAGTGGTACAATGGGGAAAGAGGTGCCTTATTACTTTTAATGCATCTAAAACCTAGCTTTTATTTTTACATCATCATCAACGCTTTGATCCCCATCTGGCATCAATTGAAATGAATGGCTCTCGTATTTAGGAGGCCTCATGTTTTGACAAGCTTCTGGCCTTTACTCCTGATCTTAAATACATACATTAAATCCGTTGGCAAGGCCGCTGGAAAAATGGTGGGATCTTTCTATCGATCCAGTAGATATCTCACTGCTGATGCAATTCTCTATCTATATAAGAGCCAGGTACGTCCAAGGATAGAGTACTGTTGCCACATTTGGGCAGGATCTGCTAGAAAAGACTTATCCTGTCTTGATAGAGTTCAAAATAGACTTCGTAGCCTTGTGGGGGGGATGTCCTTTTCTCTTCCCTGCAATCTCTTTCTCACAGAAGAGATTTTGCGAGTTTGTCTCTACTTTATTGTTATTTTCATGGCAAGTGCTCGGCTGAGCTCCAATCTATGGTCCCCTCTCGCCAAACTTTCACAAGAAACACCCGTCTAGCAGAAAACACTAATTTCCCTCACTCTTTATCTGTGCTTAAACCTAAACGTAGATTCCATGAACAAAGCTTCTTTCTTAGAACTGCACACCTATGGAATTGTCTTCTGTTTTCCTGCTTTCCAGCTGACTACAATATGGTTGTCTTCAAGTCTAACGTAAACAAGTTTTTGATGAGCCGTTCCATATAAGTTAACAATTTTATTACATACATATATATATACATATATATATACATATATATATATATATATATATATATAATTTCCATTACTAACGATTACTTTATTGTCCAATTTCTACTGAACACACTTTAACCCTTATCCTCGAGTGGCCTATTGGCCTTGATAAGTGGCGATGCCTATGTAAAAAAAAAAGCAGAAACCTGGTGGAGAATTCCAAAGTGTAGCAGTTCTAGGGAAGAAGCTATTAGAGTAGAAGGCTTTCTTACATCTAGGGATCTCAACTGTGTAGGGGTGGGACTTTGCTGCTTGTCGGGTTTGTCAGGGGCATTTTCATCGAGAGGGTACAAGAGCTTGGAGTTTGTCAGAGCATCCACCGTTAAAATACTTGTAAAACAAGCAGAGGGATGCAACATTTCGGCGATGGAACAGGGGCTGAAGCTTAGATAACAGTTAAGTACCTATCAGGTTGGCGTCTCTCTTTTGAACACTGTCCAGGAGCGTGAGACTAGTAGCAGATGCACTAGCCGAAATGTGACAGAAGTACTCGATACATGGGCGGATGGTGGCTTTGTAGAGGTACAGGATACTTTCAAGCGTAAGTAACTTTCTAGCACGATAGAGAGAGCCCACGCAGCAGCCTTGGCAATGATCTCAATGTATTTATTCCAATTCATGTTCCCTGTGAACGTTAAGCCGAGGAGTTTGAACAAAGTACTTTCAGGTAATGTATCTTTAGCCATAGCTATTGGTGGTTGGTAAGGTTTCATGTAATTATTAAAGGAAACGAGCTTTGTCTTGACAGCTTTGAACATTACCATCCATTTCTGACCCCATTACACTCCAGGCTGAAGGCCTTCCTCTAGGGGTTCCGCCATTGTCTTAGATATGTGCTCATTAGTTTTCCCTATATGCCTGCTTTAGATCGTGATGTCATCGGCAAATATACCCATGTAAGAGACAATTTTATCAGAAAAGGATTGGCCCCTGCATATTGTTTGGATGTACGCCCATCGAGAACAACCTGGATTCTTCTCTCATATTAGAAGGATTTAATTATGTTAAGTATTCGTCAGTAATATCATAGATTTTATTGTCATGAAAAGACCATCGCGCCATACCCTGTTAAAAGCCTTAGATATATATATAGGTATATTCGTTCAGAGATTACAGTTAGAATATCTCCAGTAGAACGGGCTTGCCTAAATCTATATTGATGGTCAAACAGAAGTTTAGCAGCTGTAAGGTGGTGGACTAGAGCTTGATTAATTAAAAACTCAAATATTTTGGCGAAAAGGAGGAGGAGGTTTATTGGGCAATAATTTAATTGGCCAGTTCGTTTGCCAGAGATTTTGTAAACTGGTACCACAGAAGCAGTATTCCAGCTGTCAGGAATGCAAGATTCGTTAAGACATTTGTTAAAGAGTTTAAAGAGAATTGGAGCAACCTCAGCGGAGCATTTTTTTAATAGCACAGCCGGGATAAGGTCAGGTCCACGTGTTTTTGAGGTGTCTAGGTTTTTTTATGATATCGTGTACTTGAGAAGGGGTGATTTTCAGATCATCTAGTGTGGTTTCTGCCCACAGAAGAAAATCATGGAGGGAATAGTTTGCTGGTAGAATTTGAGGGAAAATAACGGGCAAACATGTTAGCTTTCTCAATTGCTGTGCAAACAACCTCATGATTGTGTAATAGTTGGAGAATTATTGATTGCCCATTATTTACTATACTATTGTAGATTTTCCAGAAAGCATGAGTTCCTAATTTCTGTGCTTCAATGCATTTCCTGGTGTTGCTACTTCTTTCATACAATTACTTCTAGCTTCTATATGCTTTGTCTGTTTGTACAGGACTTATGCTGGATAAATCTATGGTATGTATGTTGCCTCTGAGCAATGGCAGCTGCACAAGTAGAAGTAAACCATTGGGGAAGGTGGGGTTTGCGATAGAACTTCCATATAGGAACATGTGCTTCAATTCCTGCTTTGAACCATTCAGTAGTCTCATTTGCACACTATTCTGCTGGAAGAGAAAATATATTTCCCCATGGGGCGTCTCTGATGCGATCTCTAATGGCATCCCAGTCAACATTATTTTAGTATGTTGTCATTTTGAGTAATGGCTCTTCAACTTGGGGTTGAGAGTTTGGAGTGATTCTATCATTATCACAGCATGATCAGCATTCCTAAGTGGGCAATCAGCATTTGTTACACAATCCTCAGGATCTCTTGTCAGAAATAGATCCAGAAGTGAGGCTTGCTGGTCCTGGTGATCTGGGAGACGGGTTGGGAATGTTACTGTCTGTGTCAAGGAATGAGATATAGCAAAGTTATGGATGATGCTACTAGCTTTGTCAGTGTAGTTAGAGAAGCCAAGCAAATTTCTGTGGTGGGCATTCATCATCATCATCATCATGGTGGGCATTAGAGTCACTAAATACATGTATTTGTGTGCTAGTGTCAAGGGAGAGTGCTACATATATGCTGCCAGAGACATGACTGATTATAGTTCAGTCCTGGGTTGATGGAGAGCAATGAAGAAAATACAGGTAGCTAATGCTATGTTGTAAATTTAGTTTAAAGCACATGAAGGCCTGATCACCTGATTCTAGTTTAGATTCCCTAAACATGGGGAGGGGGTTACAAATATAGACTCCAAGTCCGTTCCTGTTAAAGTCCTTACGAAAAAGTGGAAGATAACTAGACATGTTAAAGATGTTAGAGGGATTGGAGGAGTGCAAGTTAGTGCTAAGATATCCTCGGAGTTTGCTAGGAGAAATGATTCTACATCATCTAAGTTAGTTCTAAGTCCTCGGATATGTGTAAATGCAAGCCCCAAGGGAGGAGGTGTGAGTGTGTGTCTGGTTTGAACATTTTTTTGGATTAAGCTGTCATTTCATTCTATTTAGTAGTTTCAGATCTAGATTGAGGTGCTAGGCAAAAGGGATGTGCATAGCCACCATCATGCAACACGAGTAGACCATCAGCCAGCTCCACATCCACATGAATGTGGCTTCGGGAATGCCCACCAGAGATGAGTGCAGGGTGCTTTTCCATGCGCGACATGGCACTACAAATATCCCGATATTACACAACTGATGACAGAACAGCCGCTCTAAGCACTATCAAAGAGTTAGGGCTTCTGTACTGTCAGTTGGAAACAGCAACCAGCAACTGTCAAACCAGTACCCTCAAACCTGTCCGACAGAAGTGACCCAGTCCAATCATGTTAGCATATATGGTAAATTAGCACCCCCAATATGCCCACTTATAGAAGGGAATAAGGAAAATGTGGGGGATGGCATTCATTGCCCTAGTCAGGAAACAAGGCTAAGCACTGGGCATCTCTAATGAGTCCTTCTGGCTGCACTTCTGCTCCTGGCTAATAGGCAAAGAAGGAGTATGGAGTATAGATAGGCAGAGGATATCTACTCCTTAAGCAGTTTAGGTTTGCTAACCGGTGATTTTTTCAAGTCACTAGCTCTAGAGAGGTTGTTGTCCAGGAATGAGGGGGCCTCCCTCCCCTGTTTGGTGCCAAGACGTATGAGGTCAGTGGCACAGGTTTACAAATCGGGGGTGTCCTTACCCTAGATGGATGACCTAACTAGATCTACTGGACCATCAGCGCTGAGAGGGTTTTCCATGCACCTCGTTTCAAAGCCAGATATTTCTATGCTCCCACATGGATAGTAAGGATTGATAGAGTTAGTATCAAAGAATTAGTATCTGCTTTGAAGTTACACTCCTCAGAATAGGATTAAGATTGCTTACGTTTTTAAAGGAGGTATTTATTAGTGTGGGGTGTAGATTAAAGGTGAATATCTACTAGGGTTAAGCAAAGATCAAATATGGTTTGTGCATTAGTGACTACTTGGAAAATTGTAGTATAAGGGTTTCGGTCTGTTTCGAAATGTGCTTTAGGTGTTAGTTTTCAAGTAAAGATAATCACCAGCATTTTACCCCATCTAATGAAAGAAATATATAATTGCTAGTTAATATAGATCACTTATAATCTGAGCACAAACTGTCGCTATTAGTTATCTATTTTATAGATATTCTATAGAGTATAAATAGCAATATAAATCTATAGATGTTTAGTATTTATCGATTTTGACAAGGTCAGCCTACTAAAGTTTAGGACCGGAAGCTACCCCCCCCCATACGGGCAAAGTATGTGATTTTATATCAGCTTTGGGAGAAGAGCAATTATTTTTTTTTGCCCAGTTGGAACAGGAGAGATGATATAACTTACAAGAATACAATATTAATATGCAATATAGATATACAGGGATTTGGGGAGAATTTAAGAGTATAAGGATTTTTAATGTTTATCATGCAAAACAGACAGGTGTCTTGGAGGCAAAGCATTATCACTTTAAAGCAGACATTTAGAAATAACATTTGTGCCAGTTATTTTAGTAACATACATTAGTAACAATATACATGTGGTCAGTATAGGCCTTATATTTAAACATTACACTTAGTCATAGAATGATAAATTATGATTTCCAAAAAGAGGGAAGCAGTATAAGTAAATAAGAGCAGGAAAACAGGTTTGGTGAATAAGCAATAATTTAATTGTTTCATAAGCAGTGGTTTGCACAATTTAGCAGTTTTTGTATGGTTTTGCTTTTATTTTTGTAGATATCTCATATTTTGTACTGTACTGTAATCAAGATATTTTGGTCTGTCAGATCACTGCAAATCCTGTCTGGACAGCTGTTTTCGTTTTAGTTGTGGTTTTGGTTATGATGTCACACAAGATCAATGAAAGTTCTGTCTTTGAGTGGGATCATTGTGGATTATATTGGACAACAGAATGATAAATCATGATTTCCAAAAAGAGGTAAATAAGAGCAGCAAAACAGGTTTGGTAAATAAGCAATAACTTAATTGCTTCCTAAGCAGTAGTTTGCACAATTTAGCAGTTTTTGTATGGTTTTGCTATTATTTTTGGAGATATATTTTGTACTGTAATGTTTCCACTTCATCAAGATATTTCGGTCTGTCAGATCACTGCAAATCCAGTCTGGACAGCTGTTTTCATTTTGGTTGTGATGTCACACAAGATCAATGAAAGGTCACTGTAGATTACATTGGATAACAATCGGATTGTAATCTGAAAGTTATCCAGTAACTGAATTAAATGGAATTTGGCAATTGGATTAGTCCGGGATCAATCCAGAATTACAATCTTATCTCCCCCCACACCCAAAAGAATAATGGGCATAAATCAATAAGAAGCAATCCATGGTACTATAGTCATTTATAGTGTTTTCCTTTTTTTTACATAGGAGTCACCACTTATCAAGGCCCAATGGTCATTCGAGGATAATGGTTAATGAGTGTACAGAGGTTAATGGCACAATATCCTAGTAATCGTTAGTAGTGGAAATTTGGTAAATTAGATTACTTAAGGAAATGGCTCATCAAGAATTTGTTTATGTTGGACTTGAATATAATCAAATTGTAGTCAGCTGGAAAGCAGGCAAATAGAAGAGAGTTTCACAAGCGTGCAGTTTTAAGAAAGAAGCTTTGTTCATGGAATATACGTTTAGGATTAAGCACAGAAAAAGAGTGGGGAAATTATTGATAGTGGTTTCAGCTAGACAAGTGTTTTTCATGAAAATTTGGCAAGGAGGGACCATAGATTGGAGCTCAGACAGGCACCTGCTATGAAAATAGTGATAAAGTAAAGACAGGCCCATAATGTTTCTTCTGTGGGAAAGAAGAGGTTGCAGGGAAGAGAAAAGGGCACCCCCACCAGGTTACGAAGTCTATTTTGAACTTTGTCGAAGCATGATAAGAGTTTCCCAGCAGCTCCTGCCCAGATGTAGCAACAGTACTCCATCTGTGGATGTACCTGACTCTTACTTAGGTAGAGAATTGCATCAGCAGTAAGATATCTACTGGAGCGCTAGAAGGACCTTACCATTTTTTCAGCCCAGAAGCTTGTCAAAACATGAGGGCTCCCCAAGATGAGAGCTATTCATTTCAATTGATGCCAGATAGGATATCAGAACGGTGATGATATAAAGATAGAAGCTTGGTTTTAGATGCATGAAAATTAACCAGCCACTTCTTTCCCCATTGCACCATGATCAGAGAGGAGAGAATCACAGAGAACTTGGTCATTTACGGCCTTTGATGTGTTGACATAGATGGTAATGTCATCAGCATAAATGTCTTCGAATGATCTTAGGATGTGATTTGGAAGATCATTAATGTATATTGGTAAGAGAGTTTGGCCAAAGATGGGATCCTGAGGCACTCTGGCATTAATACTGTGAGCTACTGATTTCTGCCCATCAACCACTACTCTTATGAACCTATCAGAGAGAAAGGATTTAATAATTGAGAAAACATTTCCAGCTATACCATAGCTGGAGATCTTGTGAAGTAGGCCTTACCCTATCAAAGGTCTTTGATATATCAAGAACAATTGCTCTAGAAAGGAAGCCTCCATTGAGAGATTCGCTTATCCTATGAAATATAACCATTATCACATCTGCTGTAGATCTAGCAGAACGGAAACCATATTGCATGTCACTAAGAAAGTTATTTTTGATGAGATGGTTAACTACTTCTCCATTTAACACCGATTCCAGCAACTTACTCATGACGTACAGGAGATTTATTGGTCTGTACTGAGAGGAAGATGACCGATCACCTGAATTTATAAATACAGGGCACACTGATGAGGTTTTCCAGGGTGCTGGGAAACAATTCTCTTTAAGACAACGCTTAAACAGCTTTGGGATTAGTTCTGGTCGAAGCTTTTTCAGCACTATAATTGAAATGCCATCTGGGTCATTTGCTTTATTGAAATCAAAGTTTTTGATTAGCTTGGCAAAATCACGCACAGATATTTGTATGTTGCATAGGGTGTTTTCTGATAAAAGAGAAAATATGAGGGGTTGACGGCCTTAGTCGCATAGGGTATAATTAGTTGCAAAGTTCTTGGCAAAGAGTTTGGCTTTGTTTGATGCTGACGAGATTACCTCAGGTTCATTGATTATGGTTAGGATAGAGCACATGATTTTGTTCAGGATCCTCTTTGCTATTTGCCAAAACTGGTGGTAACCAAGCTTCTGCTTAACTACTTTGAACTTAACGGATTGAGCATAAAACTCTCTCGCATTCTTTATTACTCTTTTACAGTGATTGCTGGCAGTCCTAGAATCGGCTTCAATCTCAGTACAACTTCATGTTTTTCCTTTGATCCTCTTTCCAGAAAGGCAATATTATCTTTTTTTAGATTTCTTCTCTGTATAATATGTGTCTTCACTCCCCTCTTCTAAAGAGAAGAGTTTGGCTTCGAAATGCCATGCCTATCCCGAAATATTGTAGTCCCTTTTGAACTGAAAGCATAATAAAATTTCATTGTAATTTTTTTTTTACCCCCTTATTTTAACTTATTCTATAAATTTAGTTTGTGTTTTTAGATGCATTTATAGTGTATGTATTTTAAACCACATTTCCAAACTCCTATTCTTATCTGAATTCATTTGAACTGGCGAGTCTACTCCTCATGTTATACAATAAAATATGATAATGAAATTCTGTAAGATGGACTTGCATTTAAAAAAAAGCTGTCTTTAAAATTACTAAAAAATTAATTTATTTTATTGTATTATTTTATTCCATTTCTATATTCTGTGCTATTTACCTGCTTGAAACTATTTTCCCAGATTTTTCTCACATGCCATTTGTTTATAATATATTAGTAATAGTTAGCAATATATGTATTAACACAATAGAAAAATTGGAAATACACATCTCTTTTCTAGCATTCATCACCTTTGGTAAATAAGTTTGTATGTTTTAAATTATTAATACAGAAATCGAAAATTATTAATTAATTAAATAAATTAAATCAATTAAATAAAAGAAGTATTAAAATCAAAGCATCCCTTCCTCTTACTGCTGTCAAATAAACGCTCATCTTTGCACCCCAATTCATTCTGCGAGGAGACACTGGTCTTTTAGCTAGACCAACATGGGTCACTCGAAGAACACCAAGTTAAGTGCATCTATATATCTGTGTCGTGTAGAACCTCTTTACGTAGATCTAGTTCCACCATTTCTTTTGTTTTCTTTGCTTTACATATTCAAATAATTATTAATATCCTATTCATTTATTTTAAAACAAATTAGTTGCTAGAGCAGATTGGTTTTCTCGCAGTACTTGTGTTAACGAGCATCTCTCCCCCCCCTCTCTGGCTTTCTTACTCTTTCTGTTTTCTCTCTCTGTGTCTTTATAAGAGAATAGAGAGGGAGAGAGAGGGAGAGAGAGAGAGAGAGGTGAGTAAACGTGGAGGTAGACACGTTTACCAGAACCAAAGGTCAGCTGACCAAATTACGTATGTGTGACGTGGTTGGCTAGATCTGGGAGATTTGATTTGAGCTTTGAAGAAGACGGACGTTTTCCGTGGTCTCCCCCCTCTTAACTGGGGAGGGGGGAGACGAACGCTGACGTGTGTGAAGAAGAACCACACAAGCAGATTTCACTTTACACCTGCTGCAGGACCTCTGGGGAAAGTGAAATAAAAAACTATAAAACACATTCATCGTCTTGGAGTGATAAATCTTCGTCAAACAGGTATCAAGTCTCCCTCCAGGATGAGAAATTTCCAGATGATCCGTTTTGCAGAAGCAGAGGTAGGTTCAGAAATTACATGTCACACACATGATTCCCTTTATGATAATCAAACACACAACCATTTATATTAGAGACAATCACACGGAATCTTTGATGTTATATAGTGTATACACACAAACGTAAAAAGTGCCCCTAAATGAAGAACTCTATATAACACTTGTAAGATAAAATTTCTTTTAAATGTAAAAGGGAAATCTATCTCCAATCCTGCCCTTATTTATGAAGAATAGAGAAAAACTTTAAAGTAAGATACTCAATATCGTCATCCATGCGGGGGCACAGAAATACCTGGTGTAGAAACCAGGTGCATGGTTAACCCTCTTGGTGTGATGAACCCGTAGATCTTGTCAGATCATCCATCTAAGAGAAAGAAAACTCTGATATCAAAACTGAGAGAGGGAGGCCTCCTCAGTCATGGTTGACAACCTTCCTGGAGCTGGTGACTCTAACAAATTCCCGGCTTGCAAACGTAATTTGCTTAAGGAGTAGATAGGCTCTTCCGATCGCCAACTTTCACACTTCTTCTTTGCCTATTAGACAGGTCAGAGGTACAATACCAGGGACTCACCAGAGTCACCCTGTGCTTGGGCTTATTTCTTTACTAGGACATTGAACTCCATTCCTCTATTCCCTATTTTAAATTTCTCTCTTTCTCTCAGAAACTGAGAAAATTTGCTTGTATGCCACTTGTGCCCACTAGCCTTGTTTGGGCTGGTCTTGTCTGAGAGGTTGAGGGTAACTGATTGATAGTTTGTCTTGCTGCTGTTTCCAACTGACAGTGCAGGTTCCCTAACTCTTTGGTAACACTTAGACTGGCTGCTCTATCATCAGATGTATAATATCAGGATAGTTCTAGTGCCATGTCGTGCATGGAAAGGGACCCTGCTGCTATATCTGGTTGGCTTTCATGAGACTACACATTCATGACTAGACTCGGCTAATGGACCACTGCATGTGTATACTTGACATCAAAACAGGCCCACTTTGCTTAACACTCTTCTCCTAATGTAACATTAAACAAAAACATAATTAAATGACAACGCAAACAAATATCACGATAAAACCAGACAACCACCCAGGTTCGCTTTCACAAATATCCATGGGCTTAGAGGTAATATAGATGGGCTTAGAGGTAATATAGATGATGTTTTAGTAAACTCCCCGGATATCTTAGCATTAAGTGAAACAACCTAACACTCTTCAGCTTCAGCCTCTGTCCTATCAACGAAATGTAGCATCCCTCTGCCTGTTCTACAAGTACTTTAACGGTGAATGCTCCGACGAACTGCAAGAACTCATACCCCTCGACGTAAATATCTCCAACAAACCTGACAAGCAACTAAATCACACCCCTTCACAGTTGAGATCCCTAGATGTAAGAGAGCCTTCTACTCCAGTAGTTTCTTCCCCAGAACCACTAGACTTTGGAATTCCCTTTCGGGTTCCTGCTTCCTCAACTGTATTGACATGCAGAAGTTCAAGTGTAATGTGAACCGGCATCTTGTTGCCCAACTTTCTAGGATAGCGATACAAAATAGCTTTAAAACTAACAATAACAATAGAAAACAAACAAATAAATAAATTAAATAAACATGAATATACATAAACGATCACACACATATATATATATATATGTGTGCATGTATGTGTGTACACATAGGTATATTTATATATAAAAAAAAAGAAAAAAAAAGGAAAACGTCTACCTTAAACCACTAACCTAGTTCTAAAACAGATCCTTTGTTCGATAAAATGCATGCCCATTGGCTGATAGGAAGGAGCGCGGTGGATACTAGAAAGCTGATTGGCTAACTAAAAATCCTCAACATATATAAAAACAAGAAGCAACCACAGAATTCGCGCATAAGCCTGACGAATCCTATAGTGGATGAAACGCAGAATATTCAGTGTAGCTTAATCGCCATATATATTTTATAAATTACTATATATATATATATATATATATATATATATACACGATATTGCAAATTACAAATGTATGTTATATAATATAAATATTAGAAAGTATATATGTACAACTGTGGGATTTGCAGATTACTTTATGTGCGGTAATACAAAATGTTATGGTGTCTCATAAGTAAAACCCGTTTTCATATTAATATAGTTAAGATAACGGTGTGATAAATTGTCTGTCTGTCTGTTTGTCTGTCTGTGTACATTTCCCTACCAAACTATTCTGTCAATTTTCAGTCTACAGACTCGAAATTTGACATAAGGGGTATTGAGATTTGAGAAAAGCTTTTTAATCGGGTTTAAGCCCGAAATTTGGCTGTCAAGGAGTCAAAGTTCAAAGTTGAAAACTACCAAACTCTTCCGCCAATTTTTGGTCTAAACACTTGAAATTTTAGATGTGGGTAAGTTATATATGGATGAAACTTTTTAATTTGATTTGAGCCCAAAACAATAAATGTTAAAAAGTCAAAACTGGGGTGAAATTTAAAAAAATTGACCTTTGCAGTCTCTACGAAATTACTCAGCCAATTTTTGGCCTAAACATTTAAAATTTTACATAAAGTGTATTCAGACCTAAGGCAAGCATTTTATTCGGTTTTTGATCTAAATTTTGGCTGCAAAGGGGTCAAAGTTCAAAAGATTTTACCTTTGCAAACTATCCAGCCAATTTTATGTCTAAACATTTAGAATTTTACATAAAGAATATTCAGACATGCAACAAGGTTTTTAATCAGTTTTGGGGTGAAATTTTGGCTGCCAAGAGGTAAAAGTTGAATGAGTTGAGTTTTGCAGATTCTATCAAACTCCTCCGCCAATTTTGGGTCTAAACATTTGAAATTTTATATGTAGGTAACCTGAAAATGAGTCAAACTTTTTAATATATATATATATATATGATAAAAATAATGGAAATAGTATTCCGACAAAATAGAGAAATAAAAAGGAACAAACCGTATTATGTGTTCATCAACGTTTCGTCTTTATTTCGTGATTTCATCCAGAGGAAGTCTCGAAATAAAGACGAAACGTTGATGAACACGTAATACGGTTTGTTCCTTTTTATTTCTCTCTCTCTCTCTCTCTCTCTCTATATATATATATATATATATATATATATATATATATATATATATATATATATATGCAGATAAAGTTATGAACAGTAGATAGGGCCCGAGCCAGGCTGGACTGAATATATATATATATATTAGAAATTTTTAAAATGAAAAATATTGTACACACAAAATGTTTCACTTTAAATCTATATTTCGAAAGATTATTTGTCGGCTTCAAATAAAATATGTATGTTATCTATTATTTTTTAGAATATTAAAAAAATATATATTTTCGATTTTTTTATTTAAAAAATTAAAAACATTATAAATTAATATTTTTTGTGCGATCATCTAAATTGTTGAAAGAAAATTATTGAAAATTTCATTTTAAATAAATTCGTTTCACCGAATATGAACAGTTAAACTTATTTGTCTCCATAAGTTAAACTTATTTGTTTCCTTACACGTTAGGTTATTCATCCCAATTGAAACTAAAATTAAAACAACAAATGGATTATTTATTTCTTAATTTTGATTTAAAATAAAATATTATTTGAATTCAAGTTTAACATCGAAATGGCTTTTAATCGTCATACGTGTTGAGGAAAAGCCAACCATTAATGCGAATATAAAAGGAACCAAACAATTCAGTTCATCTAAATTATTGTCATTTATTTATTTATTAATATGTTCATTTTGCAGCGTCAATGGAGCAGCAGAAATGAACGGAAAATCTGCTCTTACTGGATTAAAAATGGACATCTACTCTGGAGAATGAATAAAAAAAATACATATCGGCATCACATAAACGTTAACATTTGCATAAATAATGTCACTGTATTCTTTTAATGCTACTGTAAATTTTAAATTCCAAAATTCATACTAATCCGTTCATTAGTTTAGAATATTAGTCTGCATATATCACAGCTCTCTACACGCGCACACACGCTATATATATGTGTGTGTGTGTGTGTGTGTGTGCGTGCGCGCGTGCGTGTGCGAGTACTAGCAGGATCCATTAACCGGCGCTGTCCGGTGGAAGCACACACACACCCGCCGCTAAAACGTAAACTACAATTGTTGAATCTGTTTGAATCCGGAAAAAGCAAATATGGGAATATGTAAATCCGTATGGAATAATAAAATTAGGAATAATGGTCCATTAGAATAAGAATAGAAAGAATAACTAGATTTTTTTTAGAATGTAGGGATTCTCACTGTATTTGAACTGTTTAGATTGATAGAAACTCACCATGTTAAGAACGGCTTTCGGAATAGAAACCGCCAGCCTCCCCTCGGAATAGACATCCTCAAAATCCCAATGTAAAGAACGTATATCGGAGCAGAGCATCCCCTTTTAAGTTGGGAAGGTAGATAAAAAAAAATCCTCCAAATTTGACTGAAAACCGTAGGCAGTATACCCACCTGCAAATGATAGTGGCAGTATAGATAGGAGAGAAGTGTATTTTTGTATAGCACACGAGTACAAATCTAGCAGGCATTGAATTACCGTGCTGAATGCATGTGCTTATATCTAGACGCACTTGTCTGCGCAAAATTTGAATGGTATTTTCATAATCAGGATAGGCGAAAACATTAAAAAGTAGCCATTGTAAAGCAAAATGTGGAGGTGGATGTAATGTAAGAATTTACCCCCCCCCCAAAAAAAAGACTCGTGTGTGCGTGTAAAGAAACAAAATTAAGCAAAGGTAAACATGTTTTAATGATGGTGTAGTTTGTCACCTCGCTATTTTTGAATAATTTAATCAGGTTAAATGCAAGCCTCACGATCTCTATTTTTTATTGTTAGGTGGAAGGGCGCTGTTTTACAATTTGTCATTATTCTTAGAATGACAACTCTCTTTTACTAAGTGATTCGTTCATTTTTTGATCTCATAATTTAGGATGCTAATAATGCTGTCACTAAGTTTGGTACTTGTGCACTTTTGCAATCGTGCTGAAATAACACTATTATTTTGAAGGCCATTTTAAACATGCGGTGGGGAGGGTGTTTTGTAAATAATCTGTGCTTCCACCTAACAATTTAATAAAAAAAAAGAGAACCCGTGTCTCTCTGGCATCCCAATTTTCGTCTGCTAAAATTTTAATCACGTGATTACGGTGTAGCGTCAATAAAATAAACCATTCATTCAAGTGTCGCTTGTTATGGATTTAGATGAATACGATATCAAAATCACTTTATTGGTATTTATGCACTTATGTTACCGAACTAGCTGGTGTTTTGTAACTATTCTGTACTTTCACCTAACAAATTAATAAACAAAAAAATATCGTAAAACTTGAATTTTTATATATATATATATATATATATATATATATATATATATATATATATATATAATCATTATATTATACACATTTTTTGGATGGGAAGGATTGACTTAGCGAGATAAAGGATCGTTTGAATAAATTCATAATGATTGAAATGTGTAATTATAAAAACATTTTATTTTCAGCTGCATGCACTTGTGTTACCAAACTGGCTGGTGTATTGTAACTATTCTGTACTTTCACCTAACAATTTAATAAATAAAAACATATTGTAAAACTTATTCCTCTTATAATGCTGCGATGTTGATGGTGGTTCCTCATGGATGTAATGTAGCATTTTAATAGCACGAGTAAATGTGTATGTACCGACGTAAAAAAGTTACATAAGATGGTGGATAATATTATAGACATAATAAATTTGTATGTGGCGTCTTTTATTGCAAACCTACCGTAATTTGGCACAGAGAGGAATTTCTGCAATCAAAATGTTTTATATATATATATATATATATATATATATATATATATATATATATATATATATATATATTATATATATTAAAAGTACAAGATTGTTGTTTATACAAAACAATTACTGCATCTGTTTATTTTGCAGCCATGCCATTATCTTCATTTTTATCTGGTTATAAACATACCTAACGGAATATATTTAATGGTGAACTGATAATGTTTTACACCGTTTCCTTTAATGCTATTTCCGTTACATCTTATTATTATGCACGACTACGTTCTTTGACTTACGATTACATTTCGACAAGCACAAAAATGTTGGCGCCCCCTCTCTCACAATAAGAACGAATAACAATGACAATGACCATTGTGACGTAACTGGAACTGATGGAAAAAACAAATATTTTCTAAAAGAAAAACATTTTTTCCTACCAATGAGTAACTCGAGGATAAGTCTCCCTATTTACTTGTCTCCCCCCCCATGAGGGTAGAGTTAGAAACAAGGTCAGTTTTTAATCTGGGGGAAATCCAGCTTCCTCAAAAGGGGTACTCTGAATAGGAACAAAAATAAAAATTGTCTCAGTCATGAAGGATTTCTCCTCCACTGACCGAGGACAGAGAAGGTCTAGTGTAGAACAGATACTACCCTTTGTTCCTAGTCAAAATGCCCAAAGTATTAATGAATTTTCATTTGGTGATAAACAAAACCTTCAAGGGTTTTTGATGATGTTGAGTGAAATCGATTTTTATTTAGAAAACGTCTTGATAAGAATTTTATTGAACTTGAAAAAGACTATGTTGTAATCAGCTGGGAATCAGCTCCGTGCTATTCTCTTCCACAGGTGGAAATGTTTTGGGGAGAAACTTTGTTCATGAAAGTGCTGTTTGGTTTTTAATAAACAAAGATGTAACTAGACGAGTTTTTGCTGTAAATGTTTTAAAGGGGGGATCAGAGGTTGGGGTTTAGTTGAGCAACTACAATAAAAACAGGGTTAGAATAGGGAAAGACGGTACTTATGCAGAATACGGGCCGTGTTTAAACAATAACGTTATTATTCAGAACCCTATTCTTAATTAAGGTAAAAGACGGCGTTTGGTAACTATTGTGTACTTTCACATAACAATTTAATAAACAAAACATGCCATAAAAAAACTTGAACCTAACTTGAAAATTCTATTAAAGAGAACTAGCGTTGTCCGTATTCTGCATAAATACCGGAAGACTTACAAAGAGTCTTTTGTGAAGAGGACATCCGCACTAAATGTTGAAGTAGATTTTGTCAAGACAAGAATGAGTACTCTGAGAGCCCCCCCCCAGATGCGTGTTGTTTTTTTCAACTAGGCCTATGTTGCCGTCTATTCACAAAGATGTTCTTCCCCCTCCCACCATAATAATTCTATTATTTATTTATTTAAATGTAGTTGCAGTGCGCACTATGTTGGGCGAACATCACAAAGATTAGATTTTCGTTTGAAACTGCATGTGCCTTCAAAGATTTGTTATGCAAATTTTTCACCCTCGGATGTTCTGAGTAATACGTATGGTTCTGCGATTTGGGACCATCTTATAAATAACCATGCGTGTGCCACGAATTTCAGTGCTGACATGTTTACGATTCTTAGTAAGTCGCACTCTCCCTATCATTTGAAAATTTTAGAGACTCTTTTTATTAAGTCATTGAGACCTTCTCTTTGCAAGCAAAAAGAAAATCTTCTTGGACTTAATTTAGTCGCTATGTAATTTTTTCCCCCGTTTATTTCTGTTTTTTCCTACCCCCGCCATATTCATGACTTTTTTTTTGTTTTACATCGTATTTTCCTCGATTTAGCTTTGATAAGTGAGCAACGAAACCTGGTTGGCTAACCTTTATTTTCATTTTTTATTTTTTAAATTCATTATGCTTTTTCGTCTGTATTTAGCCGTTATATATATATATATATATATATATATATATATATATATATATATATATATATATATATATATGTGTGTGTGTGTGTGTGTGTGTGTGTGTGCTGGTGGTGGTGGAAATAAATTCAATAGACTACGATTATTCTAAAAGAGCTTAATATTGATTTATGAAGTTTACAGAAATTCAGATCACATTGTATTCATGGTTTCGCGAACAACCATAGGCTGCTGAAAACATTAGGCTCAAAACAGTGTCCTGATCATTGAATTCATTACACGCTAGAATAGAGAAAATCACGCATACATACAAACACACGCATACACACACACGCGCACACAGACATATAATGAATGTTTATTTTAGAAATGCTGTTGATTTCAATATATACCATTTTTATTTCGTGTGTTAAAATTGTTACGGAAAAAAAAAAAATAACCATTAAAAAAGAATAAAGCTCAATGCATCTGTTTTTATAGTTCATAGAGGACGCAATATGATGCATACATATTATAGAAAAATACTCGTCACTTAACGGCTAAGCATTAATTTAATTTAGCATTAGTTGTAACGATTTTTTCCTTTCTTTCTATGCGGTGACTGGTACACATCACCTCTAAATTGTAAATCTTACAAAACTCATAATTTGCACACGTCACTAATCCTGTTACTAAAAAACATGTTCCATAATTCATAATGATCAGTTCAATAGTTTGGGATTTGCCTTGGGAGATTGCGTACCGCAAATTGGACAGGGTACTGATAAATTTCATTTCTCGCCAAGGAAACCATGACGACAATTGACATAAAAGTATTTTATTTAATGTATATATTTAATATATTGGATTATTTCTCCGTTAACTGAGCCCTCTGTTAATTTTTTATTGCAATATGTTTGCATTATGTAACTCAGTATCCTTTTTAATGAGAAAGTTAAATTCGTGATTCCAAGGCAAACTGAACAGGGGCCGATGCCTAGTCATATCTTGGAAAGGAGACCCAGAATAATAAACATTTATACCGGATCTTGTCTGACGGAACTGAAACAATCTACTACCATGAATTCGGTTCGAAATTTCGCATAGGTTTCTGACCTCGATTCCCAAGTTCTATGTAGGTCATCCTCGTGATCACAAGGATGACAGTTTAAATTATCAGCCGATCCATCCCTTCAAGTTTAAATTCGTGAATAATGAAGGACACAACCCACTCTTTCCACCCGGGCTGTGATGATTGGTCGGAATGTAAAAAATTTATGTGCGGCGTGCCAGAGATCACAGGTGTTATTTCAGAGTTTTCTTTCCTCTCGACTAGCTGCCTTCTTGGCAAGGCTCGAAAGTCTCATTCATAATAGGGGGTGTTTCGTGAGGGTGGAAAGGCATGTTATCTATACCTTTCCTTGTGTTAATGGGCGAGACTAACGGAACATGGACATGGTATACCTAGCCCCGCGATTCACAACGGTAACCATTACAGTGGAACCACTTCCATATATTTACACACACACAAACACACGCACATACACATATAAAGAATGAAAACAGTCCTGCACGCTTCCACATGAACACACACGCACATACAGTTAGAGTAAGTTTGCGTATGCAACATGCCGCATAAGCATAGATGCATATACACTCTCTTGCACACAATATATGCATACATGTACGCAAAAAACTACATTAGTACTCCTCCACACTCACCCACTCACATAAAGTATGCATACATGTATACATTCGGGCTCACACACTGCTTCTATTGAGAAAAATGCGTCTGGAATATCGGAAAGCCATTTCTCTCCGAGGAGAAATGATTGAGTACAAAAATAGCCGCGAAGGATCTGCCGGCTTCCCCGGTGGCAGTGCCTCATCCGAATGGCACCCCACTCACGAACGAGGAGGTTGCAACTCCTATGAGTGAGCCGTACTTCATTCGGACAGGTAGCGAGAATGATGCCAACCGGCGAATCGCACACGCTCTTATTATGTCCGGATAAACGCACACATAAACGAGTTGAACAAACCTACACCCCCTTCCCACATTCCTTTTCTACGTCTACCCTCTTCCATAAGGGGGCTTAATTAGTTGTACAGAACGGCATTTATTTGTACGCATCTCTCTACCCGTCGCCTTGGGTTTGGCTACCTATCAAAACTCAATACAAATTCTACTCTACCTTTCGGGAAGAAGATTAACCACTTTGGACAAAAGTTTACAGATAGCGGAAAAGAAGATGACTGGTTGGGTCAGCCATTGAGCTCGGGTTAGATTGCGTTAGGAAAGAATGAGTTTGCAAAGCCAGTTAAAAAAAATTTTAATTAAAAGACGATATCTTAAATCCGTTTTTCCGTTTACCCTCTTTTTTTCCTAACTTAATGTCATATAAATAATATGAATTCTTGTGGTTATGTGACCCATTGTTTGCAGTTTTATATTTTATAGATAGTTTCATTACTTTCAACTGATAATAAACAACAAGAGATAGATAGATAGATAGATAGATAGATAGATAGATAGATAGATAGCCGGAAGTGAAAGATAATAGATACTGCACAAAAATAAGAGCAAATATGCAGTGAAAGAAGTCGACATTAATGAAGAGAAACTTAGTAAAATGGATCACTTAATTAGTATCATTAACTTCTAAGAATAATTAACTTCTAAGAATAATTAAATTCTAAGAATAATTAAATTGGATTTTTCAAACATAACTCACGCCCAATATCAAAGAACATTTTAATTTGTAATTTGTTTAATTAAAATGTAATAAGAAAAAGGTCCAAAGGAGACAAATGTTGATGAACTCAAATTTTATATAATCTATAAAAGTGAGAATATGTGTGTGTGAATTTTTTTATCTAAAATCTTGAAATTTGGTATATAGGTTATTCAGACATGTGGAAACCTTTTTAATCGGGGTTCATTCGAAAAACGGGCTGCTAAAGAGTCAAAATAGAAAAATTGCTACTTGGAAGTCATCGAACTGTTTTATGGGGTCGAAAAACCCTTTTTTTAAGATCACAACAAGCTGGTGTAATGGTTATCGTACTTAACTCATTGTCTTTAGGTTTTAGTTTCGATCTCAGCTCGATTATATTTTTTTATATACAAGAAGTGAACTGTTTAGAAAAACATAATACTCGCATGCACATGCCTCAATTTCTTTCCGTTTTTATTTTATTTCATTTTTTTAAAGGAATTTAACGCCGGGTACATCTAGTAATCTAATAAAATTATCTGTAGTGAGTAACAGATAATAATAATGATAATAATAATAGTAACAGATAATAATAATGATAATAATAATAGTAACAGATAATAATAATGATAATAATAATAGTAACAGATAATAATAATGATAATAATAATAACGGATAATAATAATAGTAACAGATAATAATAATAATAGTAACAGATAATAATAATAGTAACGGATAATAATAATAGTAACGGATAATAATAATGATAATAATAATAGTAACGGATAATAATAATAGTAACAGATAATAATAATAACGATAATTTGTCATAGTATTATGATTACGAGAGAATCGTAATCATTAATAGCTTAGTGCTTTTAAGGTTAAGATTGGAATGTAGTTATGAATGCGCTTTGGAAATTTGGGTTTTATTTTGACAGATTGTGAGTTAAGAATTGAAGTGTAAAATAAACATTTATCATTTGTTATTTAAAGTCGGGTGCAGTGTTCTCCCTGTGTGACACATTCTAAAGTTGTGTGAGGGAGTCCTATTACTAATTTATGTTCTCGTTTTTTTTTTGTAAGGAGTTGCAAGCTTCGTGTTCATTGTTCCTAAAAATTAGGTATTAAGTTGGTGCAAAAACAATATCGTTTTCTCACATATGTTACTTTTATATATGATTTCTGAATTAATTCATTGAGATATATATATATATATATATATATATATATATATATATATAGCGCCATGTTATACATCATTTTGAAGAGCGTTTTTCGCTCTATCGAATCGTGTTATTCATTACCATTCTCAATCTCTTCATTCATTTTTTGAAGGATTTTCGACAGCATGGACAAAATTCAAATCCGCACGATTTTCTTGTTTCAGTTCAAATTAGGCCGAAAAGCTGCCGAGACAGCTCGTGATATCAATGATGCGTTTGGCCCAGGAACTACTAACATGTGGCACAACTGTGGTTCAAGAAATTTCGCAATGGTGACGAGAGTCTCGAAGATGAAGACGGTCGCGGCCTGTCGACTGCCGTTAATAACGAACATTTGAAACCAATCTTCGCAAAACCACACGAGAAGTTGCTGTTAAATTCGGGGTCGACCACCCAACAGTTGTTCGCCATTTAAAGCAAATAGGGAAGTCCAAAAAGTTCGATAAATTGTTGCCGCATGAATTGAACGATAATAAAAACATCGTCGTTTTGAGGCGTCTTTTACTTTCCTTCAGCGCAACAAAAAGCGACTCATTTCTCGAGTGGATTGTGACGTGTGATAAGAATTGGATCGTCTACGACAACTGGCAAAATTCGGCACAGTGGTTAGATGTCGGAGAAGCTCCACAACACTTCCCAAAACCGAAATTGCACCCAAAAAACGTTATGGTAACTGTTTGATGGTCTGCGGCCGGTCTCATCCATCACAGTTTCTTGAATCTGGGCGAAACGATTGCGGCAAAGTACTGCAGACAAATTGACGAAATGCATCAGAAGTATGTGCCCGAGATTGGTCAATATTTCATATTAATTAATATGGCCTCATCCGCCATATTCACCGGACTTCTCGCCCACCGATTATCACTTTTTCAAACATCTCGACAACTTTTTTTCTTTGCCTTTGTTAGGTTATTAGGGCACATCGACCAACATTTTTACAGCATCTCAATTATTATGTTGGAATCGCTCATATTTTACATACGATGGATTTGATTTGAAGCATAAGTTCAAGGTTGTTTATTTTGTTGATCTTACGGGTTCGTTAGTTTAATTTAATGATTAAATGTGAGTTATTTTATTGGTGTGTTCGCAATGAAATAGACAGGCTAGAAGATGTATCAAAGTTGTTATTTTTTGTAAGATTTGGATTTTGCTTTATTTTATCTATAAACATATACTCTTCTTTCAATTTATTTCTCGAATGCTTTCAAAATAGGTACTTATCTGTACTTAGCTTTTGCTAACTTTTTTCCTCTGAGGAGAAAATCCTTTTTTTAAACTCCATGGAATAAGGAACCTTTCACCTTTATTTCGTATTCCTTGTTTTGAATAAAATATTGTAAATTTAATTCTACAATATCTTGACTTTATATATATATATATATATATATATATATATATATACATACTACCGGGTTTACCCGGCGTTGCCCGGGTGTGTAGAGGTGCAAGGAGCCCGAAACAAGAGAGGTGTTAAAAAAGTGGTAGTAGCGGGGGGGGGGGAATCAAAACAACAGTAAGTAGTCCGAGCGGAGAGGAAGTGTTAAAAAAAGAAAAAGTCGTAGTAGGCAGACAGGCTCGAACTCGTAACGCGGAACAGGAAAAGGTGTAAAAAACGTAACGTCTTAGTTGATGCGTCCATCGTTTTATCGTTATTTCCATGACAGATGCTCGTCTGAACTCCAATCTCTGGTCCCCCCTCGCCAATCTTTCACGAAAAACACCCGTCTAGCTGAATCCACTGTGAAAAATGTCCCCCACTCTATATCTGTGCCTAAATCAAAACGCAGATTCCATGAACAAAGCTTCTTTCTTAGAACTGCACGCCTGTGGAACTCTGTTCCGTTGGCTGCTTCCCTCCGGACTACAACTTTGATGTCTTCAAGTCCAATGTTAACAAATTCCTAATGAACCGCCCCCTTAAGTAAACATTTCAGCAAATCTCCTCACTAACGTAATGTACTTGCAATAACCCTTATCCCTGAGTGGCTTCCGGGCCTTGATAAGTGGTGATCACTGTGTAAAAAAAAAAAAAAAAAAAACCCTGGCATCGCTTGGGATTTGATGAGATAAATGTGTTGTATATTACCCGTCCTTTCATATACATGCTATAAATGACCTACCCTAGGTAAGATACAATTATTTCATATGTGTAATACCCATCTTATGTAGATAAAATATTCTTTTGCTCGAAATAACAAATGATATATAAACATACAAAATTCCTCTCTCATAAGAATAACAAATATATTACAAAACCAAATTCAATTTTCTCATTGTTTATATGGCCCCGAGCAACGCCGGGTAGCCCCGCTAGTATATATATAAAATTGAACGTGTCTGTGTGTCTGTCTGTGTGTCTGTCTGCCTGTGTACATTTCCCTACGCAATAACTCTGTCAATTTTTAGTTTACAGACTCGAAATTTGATATACAGGGTACTGAGATTTGGGAAAATCTATGTGATCGGTTTTAGGCCAGAAATTTGGCTGCTAAGGGGTCAAAGTTCAACGATTTGACCTTTGAGAACTCTACCAAACTCCTCCGACAATTTTGAGTCTAAACACTTGAAATTTTAGATATAGATTCCTTGGACATGGATCTAACTTAATAACTTTATGTGAGCCCAAAAACAATAAATGTTAAGGGGTCATAATAGGGGTCAAAGTTAAAAAAATTGACCTTTTATTTATTTATTTTTTTTTTTTTTGCTCAACATACATCTCCAAACCCCCGGGCAACGCCGGGATGAAATGCTAGTATATCTATAAAAGTGAAAGTGTCTGTCTGTCTGTCTGTGTATATTTCCCTACACAATAACTGTCAATTTTCGGTTTTCGGCCAGCAATTTTGCTGTTAATGCGTTAAAGTTCAAAGATTTAGCATTTGAGAACTCTACTAAACTCCTCCGCCAATTTTGGGTATAAGCAATTGAAATTTTAGATATAGGTTTTCTTGTATATAGATCTAACTTAATAACTTGATTTGAGCCCAAAACAATAAACGTTAAGGCGTTATAATAGGGGTCAAAGTTAAAAAAAAAACAATTGACCTCTTCGGTCTCTACCAAATTACTCAGACAATTTCTGGTCTAAATATTTGAAATTTGACATAAAGGGTATTCAGAGATAGGGCAAGCAAAAGTTTGCTCTATCTCTGAATACCCTTTATGTCAAATTTCATCGGTTTGGGTCGAAAATTTGAGCTACTAATATATAAATGTATGTATGTTTGTTTGCATGTATTCTTAAAACTTTCGACAGCGGCGACGGATTTTCACAAGATCAGTATCGTTTTGAAGTTCAACCCTTCAGACGACATATACCGAATAATTGGCTAAAAACATTAATTTCTTCACCCTAAAATGAGTACTTTTCTACGGGGAGGGGTCGCTTTTTTCGCCGATATTTTCGAAAATCATACCCTCTTTTCGATTATCTAGCCTTAATAAAACCTACGTCACTTCGGGTTTGGCGGTGGTCGTAACTGGTCGTAACAGCAAAGACGTCACGTTTTGCCGTTCTTTTCCTCCTTCGCGGTACGAGTTCGAGCCTGCCTTCCTACTACCACTTTTTTTTTTTTTTTTTTGCTCAACACACACATCCAAACACTTGGGCAACGCCGGGCACCCATGCTAGTATATATATATATATTTAATTTCAGCATATTTTACGACCGGGTAATGCCGGACGACATGCTTATGCTGAAATGTGATATTTTAATTAATGCCGATTTTATATTTATTCTTATAAAAAAAAATGACTTGTGCATCACCACTGAGAATCAAAACCAAAATGTTTAGCTTACGATTTACTTTTTCCTTTGACGTTAATGCCTGAGCTATGAAGACATGTTTGCTGCAAGCCGAAATCAATAGCTATTACGTTACACATGCATATTCGTAATGCCATCGTTCGACCTCCATCTGGTAAATTCCACGTTTTTTTTTTTCATTTTCACACTTTTGCACTGATTTTCCTCGGCTAAAATCCAAATATAAAGTTCGCAGGGGTTTGAATATCTATATATAAAATTTCATGTCTGTAGACCAAAAACTGTCAGATGAGTTTTGTATGCAAAATCTTTTATACAAATATATATGCGCATAGATGGTCTTCCATAAGAAAACCGAAAAAAACTAATGTTTAAAAGAATATACAAATTAGACCTTTTGAAAACGAACTCAATTCAACGATCCATATATAACAAAGTATTTTCTTTGTAAAAAGGGGTTTTAATATGAATCTCATTAAATAAAAATCCAAATTTATAGGAGTATATATATATATATATATATATATGTATATATATATATATATATATATATATATATATATATATATATATATATATAAGATGGAATAAAGGTCCACTCATAAATTTTAACATTTCTTTTATTCATGCAAACGCCTGGATTTTCCTTATCGTATGTCTTACACGTGTTGCAGCGATTAGCGAAAGGCAACTAAACAACTCCATAGAAATGAATGGATGTTCCTCCAAAATCTGTTTTAAAGTTTTTTATATGGAATGAAAAAATTGGAGAAAAAATATAATGAATTATCTGGAGTTTTATAGTTAGTTTCATTACACCGACTGTTAATACATCCAGAACGGAAGCGAGAGTGATAAACCTCGTATGAAATAAGAGGTGAAGGGCAAACAGTCGTAAAGTGTGTGAGGTACAGTAATTTAGTAAATCAATGAATTACAACTAATTAGTATAATTATATTGTCTTTAAAAATAATTCAAGCTCTGTTAAACTTTAGTAATGAGTTCCCTGTTGAGAGCAACGGCTACTCAAGAATAAGAGCAACAAAGATGAATTATTTTTTCAGTAAAATGATGAGCAGTATTCTGAGACGTTTGAAAAATA
>NC_136501.1:83662602-83670102 GCF_053919585.1 Euprymna scolopes
CGTTCACTAGTATACATACACACATATATATATATACATACATACATACATACATACATACACATACACACACATATATGCATACATATATACACAATACATAGTACATATACATCAACACACACACAAGACAAGTCAATGGCATATATATTTATATATATATAAAAATGCAAATATACATATATACACACACCTATCTGTAAACATACACACATATATACATACCCACACGCATACATATACATGTACCTACATATAAATACACACATACATATACAAATGCATACACACATATACATACATATACACATGTAAACATATGCACATATATATACATACACTTACCTAAATATACATACACATACATAAATATGCACTCATACAAAAGCATGCACATACATACATACACATATACATGCATACATATACATACACGCATGCATATATACACATACACATATGCATATATGCACATACACACATGCATATATACACATACATACAAAAAATATATATACATATATACATACACACATACATATATACATACATATACACATAGATATACACACATATATACACCTGTACATGAACATGCATACACCTATACATACATATATACATATAATGATGGCAGCTCAATTACTACATGCTTCCAGCATTTCAGGCCTACACGCGTCACAACATTTCCATGGCTGAGGGAGTATCTATACGCAGATGATGTTACAGAGTTTTAGCTTTGCACGACAGCTAAATCTCTCTCTCGGCTCAAAATGTTGACATCTAGCAACAAGCAAGAGCAAGATAGCCAGCAACAGGTCAAACTGCAGACCAGCTTAATGCGGATACTGGTCTGCCGCCTTTCTTTTTTAAATCTAAATTTGCTTCTCCTAGAGGGGTTGCCTTCACCGCAGCCAACGGGAGCCCTCTTCACCCCACACACACATGACAATAAGCGCATGCGTAAATACAGATGTCCGCCAACATATGTATGCATGTGCACACACATGCAACCATAATCATCTAGAGGCACACATATACGTACACACATACATATGCCTATACATACGTACACACAAAAACACATGTAAAATACACATGAAGGAACATTCCAAAAGTCATACGTAGTAAGTGATCAGCGGCTGGACCGTTTTTGTCAGCTTTTCTTCCTGAACTTTTTCCTCCTTCCTTTTTTATTTATTTATTTTATTTTTTTAAATAAGTTTGTTTTAGACTCACACATATGCAGTACATGCTGACTATGATGATGCTGACAAATTCACACGTAATTCCCCAAATAACTGAACGCACGACTCGACGATAAAACAGTCCAATTGATATGAAATTACTGACGCTTGGATACGTACATATATATATATATATATATATATATATATATATATATATATATATATATATATATATATAAAATTACAATTAAATTTAAAAAAATAATCCAAGATGGTAAAATTAAAATATATTATAAATATTAAAGAATTAATATTTATAAAATTATCTCAGCCAGATGTAAAAGTTCGATAAAACCAAATAGGAAATAGAACACTTTCATATCTTGTATGTATATTTACTTATATTTTATTATATGCATTTACTTACTTTTTTTTCTTGCTTTTTCCTGAATTTGCAGATACCGGCCATCCTCTCCCCTTAAATAATTTATATTTTATTTTTTAATTTATTTTTTATTTTATTTTATTTTTTATTTTTTATTATTTATTTATTCTTTATTTATTATTCATTTTCTACTTATTTATTAATTTATTTATTTTATTTATTTTCCATTTACTGTCGTCTAACAACTCTTGCTGACATTTTTTTTAAGTGATGACCTGTACATTTCAGTTGACCTATATTATTTTGCCCTATATATTTTTTCGCGCCTTTAACATTTCCTGTATGAGTCATTTTGACTTTTCTTTCCCTTTATTTTATATTTTATATTTAACTTTATCATCATCTTTTCTCCTTTTTTACTCTCCTTTTTTACTCTCTCCTCTTTCTCTTCCCTGATCCTTCTTATTTATATTTATGTCTCGGAAGTAGAGTGAAAAGCATATCTTATTTTTCTTTTATTAATATTATTCGAATCTTTTCTTTCTCCCTTGTACACACTTTTGTGAATTATTCCATGAATTTCTGCCTTTGGATTATTATGGAAATCTTCTTCCAATTACGGGATTTCCTTGGATTTTACTTGAACAAATGGAAATTCTTTTAACTTTCTTGAAGTTTTACATTTGGATTTTACCGTCACTGGATTTTTTATCTTCCACCAGACTATCCATTCATGTGTAATCACCTTTTTCTTCACCATATTCCGTCTGCTTCATATTTTTTGTTTTCAAGTAACATCTTTGACTTACTTATTGTTTCATCAAATACTTCTGCATGCAAAATCCGATCCCGCATTTTGCTAATTCCTACCCTCTGATGAGAAGGAAAGTACTTTTTCGAAACTCCGCGGATTAGGGACTATCCATTTATCTAGTGTTTCCTTTTCAGATTAAATATGTTTTTAACTCATTTCAAAGTGTTTTTTAACATATTTTATTAACTGTTTGTTCATATATATATATATATATATATATATATATATATATATATATATATATATATATATATACCTCCACTGACATGATTAGATCCATAATTATAGTATTAATACTTAAATATAAACTTCGTCTGAAAATCTTTTATATTGAACTTATTATTTTCTATATAACAATTGGTAATTTTGAATCTTTTAAGATTTCATATTATAATATCATAAACATGCATCCTTCTGATAGGAAAATACTTTTAACAGGAGATTTGCTAGCATTCTGAGAGATGTGGGTATGTTTCACTGGTGAGATTCCCGATTTGTTGCAATTTAAATCTGTCAGATTTATATTGAAGTCTATGTTTAAAGATGAAAATAAAAAATAGAATCCAAAAAACAGCAGAATTGATTCAAACTAGAATGGTGAGAATAAACCCTTTCATATATATTAAATCAGTAAATCCGTTCGTAATGGAGTTCCATGTTAAAAGGAAATAGTTTTAACCTGTACCCCTTGTTTCAAATAATAAATGTTGTAGAATATAATTTGCAAGATTTGACAGATTTTAATTTTCTTCATGCACGAATACTATATCTCAAATATTTTATCTGATTAGGATTTTCCTTTAAATATTAGTATCAATATTTATATATCCACTTAAAATTGCCAAAAAAATGTTCATCTTGTAAAATTGAACCCATGAACTGTTCCATTTCTTCTTAAGGTTGAGTTTTGTTTTCTTTACTCGATAAGTTCGACAAAGAATACATACTCCTCTCTTCAAAAAATTTCCGATCTTTTCTAAAATAAATACATCCATAGAGTTTTTCAATCTTTACACATTTTCATAAAATGAATGTCTCCTGCCAGAACTCCTAAGAAATGTGCTTCTAATCAGCTCTTCCATATAACATTAGAAAATCGAAAGAAAAATGGCTAAATTTCATAGAATAAAAACCACATCTCATCCTAAACATAATCCGCATATGGATTACTTTGAAAATGCCATGATAAAGTTTGTTAAAAGAATCAAATTAAAAAAAAATTAAAAAACGCTCCTATAATCCAATTACTAGGAAAATTAATTAATTTGCAAATAAAGTGAGTATAAAACTGCTGACAAAACAAAAATTATTATAAGCTTGATTACCTACATATACTTTCATATCTAAGGAACTCAACAAATTCTATAAAGTTGTTCTACTCAATACATTAGATAGTATAAATACTGATCCTAAAATTTAACGAAATCAACAAAAATTAAAAAGTATACCGAAATAATAAACCCAAGTACCACAAGATTTAATGCCTTAAAGATCACACACTAAACTTTCATAACAACTCTATCGTTAGATTGATTTGTCTTTCCAGTTCTGACGTAGTTTCATTTAGTAAAACAATCCTAGATAGAATCACTCTTCCATAAAGAAAAGAAAGTGTCTCTCCCCCTTTTGATCTGACTCCGTATCTGATTTCCTTAAGAAAAACTGAGATTGAGCTTCATAACATTTGACAATACCTTAACAATATCCCCAATCCTCTTAAACAAAGCAAAAGGAATTCCGACTTCACGGATCTATAAATTAAATTAATCCTATTAGCTTGGCGATCCCTATTACATTTTGATAATAAACACTGGACTAAAAAGGACACACCGAACAATCCTTTACTGAAGTCATAGATAAGTGTAAAATCACTAGTTCCGTCGATGTTAAATAGATTATTGAGACTCTTCGCTGATAAGAAAACCTTCGACCAAAATTCCACATTCTGTAACAATGCCTTACAAAATTCAGCCTATTCAGAGAAAATAAAATTCAGCCAGGATACACTTCTCCTTACTAATCGTTTTCAGCCAGTAATTTAAGCAAAATATTTCACGAAAAAAATATATAGGAATGACATCCAATGTAAATAAGAAATCGAGCCCCTAAGCAATATAAATTTAACTCGCCGATAAAATCTCACCTTTCTAAGACACGCAACCGCATAAGACGGAAGAAAAACATCTAGTTTAACCCTTTTTATAGCAGAAATGCCAAAACCAATGTGCCGAAAGAATTCCTAAAAATTGTAGAAAAATATTTCAAATACGCGCATATATATATATATATATATATATATATATATATATATATATATATATATATATATATATATATATATATATTACAGTTTTAAATAAAAAATTCAATTAAAATACCTAACCTAGTTCAAACAATAATAACGAGTCACCTCGTTTTGTGTGAAAAAAAAAAAACGTGTGAATCGCCAGGGTATATATATATATATATATATATATATATATATATATATATATATATATATATATATATTAACCGTTCAGCCCGGCTTTGCTCAGGCCCTATGTACTATTCATAACTTTATGTACATGTGTGCGTATATATTAAAAAGTTTGACTTATGCCCAGGTAACCTACATCTAAAATTTCAAGTATTTAGATTCAAAATTGGCGGAGGAGTTTATTAGGGTCTGCAAATGTCAACTCTTTCAACTTTGACATCTTGGTAGCCAGAATTTCGCGCAAAAACTGATTAAAAAACTTGCTGCATATCAAAATACCCTTTATGTAAAATTTCAAATGTTTAGACCCAAAATTGACTCAATAGTTTGCTAGATACCGCAAAGGTCAAATCTTTAAAATTTTGATCCCTTGGTCGCCAATTTTTCGGTCAAAACCGATTAAAAAGATTGGCCTATGTCTGAATACACTTTATGTAATTTTTTAAATGTTGACTTAAAATTGGCTGAGTAATTTGGTAGAGACCTCAGAGGTAATTTTTTTTTTAAATTTTGACCCCACTTTTGACTCCTTGATATTTATTGTTTTGGGCTGAAATCAAATTAAAACGTCTGATCAATGTCCAAGTAACCTACATCTAAAATTTCAAGTGTTTAGACCCAAAATTGGCTGAGGAGTTTGATAGAGTTTCCAAAGGTCAAATCGTTAAACTTTGACCCATTGACAGCCAAATTTATGGCCGAAACCGATTAAAAAGATTTTCCGAAATCTCAATACCCCATATGTAAAACTAGAGTCTGTAGACTGAAAATTGGCAGAGTAATTTGGTAGGGAAATGTACACAAGCACATACACACCGACAATTACACTTGCATATATATATATATATATATATATATATATATATATATATATATATATATATAGTGGAGTCGGGAAAGGTGAAAGTAGGAAAACACCATGACTGGTGAGAATACGAAGAACATTTATATCCAGAACAGAATTAGAGATACAGGAAGATTAGTAAGTCCGTGGGGAGTCGTCTCTGTACGACATCCGGATAGCTCTCATTGAGCGGTCTTTACTTGCTGCTTATATGGCTAATGGATAAGTCCATTTTAGTGATTATAAGGGTGTGTATGTCCCCACAACAATATATATATATATATATATATTATATATATTTTTAAAAAGTCATTGAAAATTTTATATCTATATCATTAATTGCTAGATGGAAAGATAATGTTTTTAAATTGCAACAATATGTACATTACATAAAATAAATCCAAGGTAATTTCTTGATTCAATTTAAATTAAATTTTTATATCTTACTTTGTTAAATTTATAAAAGTGCACTTTGAAGATAAATACATTTCAAATTGAATCTTGTACCTTTATTTTTAAAGCCTATAGTAAAAACATTTTGTTTAACAATTTTCATACCTTGGATGAAATGCTTTTCTAATTTGTATCGTATCTTTTTAAGATTATATTCTAAAACTCCCCTTCTCTCTATTTCAGTTTGTATTTCTCCTCACACCACAACTCATTTTTGCAACCCCCTATTTGTATTATTACAGGTCTGAATATTCTCTCTATTTCAGTTTGTATTTCTCCTCACACCACAACTCATTTTTTGCAACTCCCTCTTTGTAATACAGGTCTGAATAATTAGAAAATCTGAATTTAAAATAACTTTTTAGATTAAATTTTTAAAACTTCTTTCAGAATAGAAAATCTCTAAAATTCAATAAGGAAAATATTTCATATTAGCAAATATTCATTAACAAATATTCAGTACATAACGAGGAAAATAGAGATGAAAATTTCAAAAGGAATGTATAACTGGTTACGGTCAATAGTAGTCCTCGCCAGCGAAAGTCTGTTATTAATATTATTTAAAACATTTTGTGTTCTTCTCTTTCGCGCGAGGACTAATATATATAGTTAAATCGAGGTTTCATTGTAGACGACGAAACACGTGTCTGTGGATAATTATGTTTAAAAAAACAATATATATGTTGCTCCCCATTTGGGGATTTCAAATTGATGAAAGGGAAATTATTTGCAACTCGCATTTAAGTAAAAATGCACTTCCGTATAAATAACTGAATTCATGCAAAAAGTATCGATATATATATATATATATATATATATATATATATATATATATATATATATATAATACTTTCAGAATAAATAAGTTTATCACATATTCATTTATATCTAGTCAAAAAATCCACATCAACAACAATTAGTTGTACGCTCATTTCTGATGCCAATTCCTTTACCAGCACAGGTTACAGTCAGACACCATGAGTTCAAAATCGAACCAAAATATCAACACTTCCGTACTATTCACCATAAAGAGCACAAAAAAAAATTACGTTAAAGATACCGCAATTTATATTTTCCTGGAACTCCTACACATAATTAATCCACACAAAAAAGAAACCACAACAAAAGCAAAATAATTTAAAAAATAACAAACAAAAAATATCAAATTTTAAATTAGGAACAAAAATACTACGAAAGTTACAAAATAATTAGAATAATAATAACATATTTTAATATAATAAAGATAACTAGTAAGTTAATACAGTCAAATAGCAAATAATCAAAAAGCGATTAAGAAATACAGATAATATTTAAAATAGAGACAAGTGAAATCGA
>NC_136501.1:83682231-83719731 GCF_053919585.1 Euprymna scolopes
TATTTTACGACCGGGCTTTGTCGGACCTCCCTGATTGCTTAGATAAATTCATTTGCAGCTTTAACAAAATAGCTACAATAATACCAGAGCGTCTCCATTTACGCGGAACATCCACAGAATGCCAACATCAATATATTACACATGAAAGTCCGCTGTGGAATTTTTACAGGTCTCGCTAGTAGATGTTGCATATTTCATCTATAATATAAAAAGCAAAATGTGTGTTTGTATTTCTGCCAAAGTTTTTCGATAGAAACGACGAATACTAACAAAATCGTTAGAAAGATCGAACTCTCGGAGACAAATATCGCAAAAATTGGCCACAAATATTAATTCTGTGCTTATCAACTGAGCTTTCCTTTGCAAGGAGGAGTCAGTTTTTGTGTCGACATTTTTGCAAAGTCATCATACGCCTTGCGATGACTAAGCTTATTTTGAATGCCTGCAACGTCGTAAGTCGCGGTGATCGTAGCGACTAAAGTATTTCCGTCTTTCACCTCCTGCTCCTCTTAGCGTTATAGGTTCGAGCCTGGATACTGCGGCTAATATTTTGCGCTCGCACGAGTACTTGCTGCTATTTTCATTATTTTTTTTTTTTTTTTGCACTCGCTGCTATTTTTAGGGCTCCGTTGCTCAATACCCTGACCATAAAACCAACGCCGGTTACAATCGCTAGAGGGAAAATGTGTGTTTGTTTGTATGTGTGTGTCTGTTTGTATTTGTATGTCCGCCCAAAACTTTTGACAGACGCATTGGACCGTGACAAAATTGGTATTGTTAGAAAGATCGGTCTCTCAGATGAAAAATATCTAAATATTGGCCAAAAAAATAATTCCGTCTTGGTCAACTGGGCTGTTTTTTGCAAATAGGGGTCACTTTTTGCGTCGACATTTTTGTAAGTCATACACCCCTTTTCTTCTTTCGCGTTACATATTCGAGCCTGTCGAACTAATTATTCTCCTATAAAACAAACCGAGCATGCAAGGTCCACCTCTATGAGTGAAAAATTTGCTTTCATCATGACTAATGTTTGTGCAAAATTAAAAAAATCCAAGTCGTGGTTATTGAGGAAAGTGTGAACATACGAACGAACAAACGATTTAGTGTAAATTTTACCCCTATAATGCTCCCTAGGGGGTAGGACATCTAGTTATCCTGGAAAATCCGTATTGGCAAATATTTATTTTTAACATGACTAATGTTTGTGCAAAATTTCAAACATAATCCAACACGTGGTTATTGAGAAAGTGCGAACAAACAAACGGACGAACGATTTTGAGGCAATTTTACCCCTATAATGGTCCCTAGAGGGGTAATCAGAGTTATCCCAGAAAATCCGTTCTGGCAAATGTTTATTTTCACGACGACTAATATTTGTGGAAAATTAGAAACAATAAATAAATAAATCCAAGGCGAAGTTATTGAGAAAAGTGCGAACAAACGTAAGACGAACGAACGAACGAGAGTGAACCCGTCCCTTGTCGGGGGACCAAAATTATCTAAAATATTTTTGTTGTTCTTTTCTCTTTCTGCTAGATATTTTAGAGTATCCACAGGTAATCGCCTAAAAAGAAAAATCTCATTTTTGAAGAGGGTAGCAAACGGTGGTTATATCCAACACTACAAAAATTTTTAATAGTTTTATTAACATCTTAAAAATAAGCTATTTATTTAGTTACATAATTTTAAAGAATCTTTTTTCATGGGCATCGGAAATATAACTAAAAAATCGATTTCTTTAAAATATAAAAACTGAAGTAAGATTTTAAATCAATAAAATATGGGTAAATATGTATATTAACACCTACCAAAACACCGCCCTCAACGAGTTTCTGTTTTTTTAGGTGAATACGTGTGAGCATCAGGAAAAACGGAAAAAAGGATATAATATTTAACATTCAGAGTGGGTATCAGTTTTATATACATTAAACGTAAATTGTCTCCCTAATTGCCGAGCCATTTTAAATTTAAAGGCATTTACCTCATTTTTAACACTAACTTTAAGTCCGAGTGGCAAGGTAAGAAAACTATATGTAATTGCATAAAAAGTAGACCTCATTAAAAAAAAACGTAGCAGATTTAACTCCCATAACAAAAAATAATTTAGTTAACTGCCCTAAATCCTTGATAGGCCTGGAAATAGATCTTATTTAACACCGAAAATTTTCTCCCACTTTAAATTCTAAGATGTTTTTTCTTCATTCCGACAAATTTTTCATTGTGTTAACATGTAATCGATTAAAAATAGAATCAAATTTCTTTTTGCTATGAGATGGGTGATTTGGAAGATGTTAATCAATTATAACAAAACTAGTAAAGTTACCCCCTCTTTGCGCAGTACTTTGCTGTACGCGAGGTACCCACATTTTACTGTACCTGAACATACGGCAAAATCCCGACATTAAACTTTGACCTTGACCTTGGAAAATGGTGTGCACCATTCCTGGGTGGGGATCATCATCATGCCAGATTTGGTCATGATCGGTCCACTGCTATGGGCTGTAGGAGAGTATATATACATAGGTTATGACCTTGACTTTTAATCTTAACGTAAACAAATGGTGTGCACCATCCCTGGGTGGAGGAGGACTATAAGCATGCCAGGTTTGATTATGATCAGTCCACCGATGTGGGATGTAGGAGAATTGTACACAGAGGCACACTCAGACGCACACGAATGCAACTACTTTTTATATAGATATGAAGTTTTGTTTTTTTTAATTTGGACAGAACAGTGCTAATAAACTTTTCATTTGTCGACAAAATCGTGAAAAAATTTTTAACCAGTTAAAGTAAATTGGTTGTTAAACTTTACTTATAAGATAATGAGGATAAGGTATTTATTTTTTACAGAAAATGTAAAAATTGCAAAATGATGGTGAAAGAGAGTGAACAAAAACCCTCTCCCCATCTCTCGTTGCTTCTTTCTTCCCCCTCCTCTTTATCTCTCTCTCTCTCTCTTCGCTTATGCATCATAGTCAGAGCGTTAGCAGTTTAACTAAATGTAGTTTAATCATTTATTCGATTTCTTTTTCAAATAACTTATTGTTATAATTTATTGCAAATAACAAATATAAATTTAATTAACATTAAAAAATGAAAATTTGGCATTAAAAGAATTCTCTCTTGACCATTCATTTGTCATATGAATAAATAATGTTCAAATAAATTATATTTTTGTTTAAAATAACAGTAATGTGTTTTGATGATCAATGAAAAAAATCGCATTCATTTAGAAATATGATTTTTAATGATTTATAATAGTATTAATTGTATACTGAAAAGTATTTGCGTGTGCTTACACTCGATAGGAAATTACATAAATTATGGATAATATAAAGCGCATTCGTCGCTGTTGAAATGAAGCCAGTGCCAGAACACTAGAATGAAAGAAAGGCAGAAAGTTAAGAGTTTGTTGAACATTATTTAATCTCTCTTTACAAATGAGTAAAAAGTTATTCTATCCTTTCCCGCCGAAATTTCTCTTTCCTACCCGCTCCTTGGAGTTGGCTCAATTTCTTGGCTTAATGAGAAAGTAATATGGATCTTAAAAGAAAGTGAACAAATAATGTAGCGTTTTTATGGCAACCGCCATTATCGGTGTAATTTAGTTTTGCAAGAGATATTCTCGTCGAACGATGAAAATTTGCCGACGCAACGAAATTCACATTTAAGGTTTGTCTTTCCTTGATTCATCTATTTTATAAGAATGAAGCACAAACGTGGAACATTCATGTTTTTTTTTAATTATTCTATTTTACTTCAGTTGATTTATTTAATCTACATTACTTCAGTTTTTATTATTATTTTGTACTTCATTTGTTTTTATTATTCTATTGTTTTTCAGTTGTTTTTATTATTCTATTGTACTTCAGTTGTTTTTTACTATTCTATTGTACTTCAGTTGTTTTTTTACTATTCTATTGTACTTCAGTGGTATTTTAAAACTCTATTGTACTTCAGTTTTTTATTATTCTATTGTACTCGAATTTTTTAAATTATTCTATTGCACTTCAGTTGTTTTTGTTGTTATTCTATTGTATTTATTTGTTTTTTATTATTATAATGTACGTTATTCCAATTGTACTTTGATTGCTTTTTATTATTATTCTATTGTACTTCAGATTTTATTATTCTATTGTACTTCCGTTTTTTTATTATTCTTTTGTACTTTAGTTGTTTTATTATTATTCTTTTGCACTTCAGTAGTTGTTTATTATTATTATTATTATTATTATTATTATTATTATTATTATTATTATTTTGTACTAAGGATTCTTTCCATGTTCCCTAAAAAGAGGTGCCATTGCCAGGGAAAATGGTATCATGCAATTAAACAGATACTAAAATCCTTCAAGTGAATCCTCCTATCACAAGAGAAGGTAATATCTGGAAACAGAAAATGTACTACATTACCACCCCACCTACCTCAAAAAGAGATGGTAATGCCTGTGAAGACAATTGAACAGATAGTCCATTATTTTTTCCCCCAAATAATGGTGTAATACATGGAAGGATTACAATAACCAGTAAAAAGGACGAGGTAATTCCTGGGAAGACGGTCTCTTATTACATCAGAACCGATACTAAATGTATCAAATATGGTAGAAGGAAGGACTTGAGAGAAGCATCTAAGTACTCGACCCAAGACGGGAAGCTAATTAAAACCAAAGATACTGTGCGCGATCTGGGAGTAACGTTGGATTCTGATGGTACATTCACCTCCCAGATCGACAAAGTTTGTTCAACTGAACGGAGCCTTTCCAGTTGGATTCTACGCACTTTCAAAACGAGACAAAAAAACCTAATGCTGACACTCTAGAAGTCGCTGGTGTTGCCGCACATTGATTACTGTTGTCAGCTGTGGACTCCGGACAGAAAAGGTCATACTCAAGCATTAGAGGCCATCCAGAAGTCGTTTCTAAGAAAGATAACTGGTTATAGTCAATTGAATTATTGGCAACTGCTGGATACGTTGAATATCAAATCGATTCAACGCAGGCAAGAAAGATATTCAATCATCTATACCTGGCGTATGATGGAGAACCAGGTGCCCAACGCTGGTATACAGCACCATATCTCAAAACGTGGCAGAAGGTGTGTGGTACCACTCCTAACCAGTGCCAGGGACAACTGGATCCGACGGCTCATGGAATCGAGTTTAAATTCCCGGGGTCCTACGCTCTTCAATTGCCTGCCACGTAACATCAGAGAGATCACGAACTGCAAAACAGAATCGTTCAAGTCGGCGCTGGATACCTGGCTGAAGTTTGTACCAGACGAACCTCAGATCCCCGGTTATACCGCTATGAGACGCAGTGAATCCAATAGCTTACGCCACATGCTTGTCTTTGTAAAGAGGGACAGCGAAACGGTGCAGCGGTCTATTGATTCGACGCCGCCTATACCGTCCCAACTGGAGGCCGCTTGCCGCAGTAACCTTGGAGGGCTCTGACCGCCGAAAGACATCACACAAAATATAATGGCAAAATATGTGCTGTGTGTGTGCATTTTTGTGTATGTCTAGCGAAGGCTTTTGGAGAGGGGCGCTCGGGGGAATCACTTTCTTAGAACTTTTTATATGCTACCTAGATTATAATATCTCCGATTTACGAAAGGGGGTTGCGTGTATCTTTTATTTGGGCGACTTTTACATGCTATTTTCGCGATATTTTTTACTCTCCGCATGTTTCTTTAGCTTTTCCGTATAAAAAAGCGAAGCTGTGAAAGTGAAGTTGAGTTTTTATGGAGAGTTGGTTTTTCCCCAACCTCTTGGGAAAACTGGCTTGCAACCAAAGTTAAGTTGCGCGATGTTTGACCTCATTAAATTCACGCACCTGTCACTAAACTTTTTAATCATTAAATTACAACGCTTTACATTCCTATACCGTCGTAGCCGAGCGGTAAGATGTCAGTTTTTCCCCTTTCTTTTCCAACTTCGCGTCAAGGCTTCAAGTTGGAGCCACCTTCCTACCAAAACATTTTTTCTTTTATACCGACAAACAACCGGGAAACGCCGGACACCCACGCTTAATTTATATGATTAAATGAAGTAGTAATCTATAATATAAAACGAAAATGTGTGTGTGTGTTTGTGTGTGTGTGTTTTTCGTATGTCCGCCAAAGGCTTTGGGGGGGTCGCTCGAGGGGGGGGGTCACTGTTTCTTAGAACGTTTTATATACTGTTTAGATTATATGTCCGATTTACGGAACAACATCATAAATGTCTTTTATTTCAGCGACTTTTATGTTGCAAAATTCGCGTTGTGAATTCATTTTCTCTACTACTACTACTACTACTACTAGTACTAGTACTACTAGTAGTAGTAGTAGTAGTAGTAGTAGAGAAAATGAATTCACAACGCGAATTTTGCAACATAAAAGTCGCTGAAATAAAAGACATTTATGATGTTGTTCCGTAAATCGGACATATAATCTAGACAAATATCGAAAAATTGGCCAAAAACATTAATTCTTTCACCCTCAACTCGGCCATTTTCACAAGGAAGGGCAGGTTTTTTCGTCGACATTTTCGCAAGTCATCGTCTCTTTTCGATAGACTACCCTTAATTCAAGCACTTGCGGTTTCACAATTGACGCAACAGGTAAGCCTTAGGTTTTTTACCTTCTTTCATCCTTCGCGTTAAGGGTTCGAGGCTGCCTGCCTACTACCACGTTTTTAATACCTCTCTCCGCACTTGGGGTTCTTTATTAATCCACCTCTCCACATCCGAGCAACGCCGGGTACCCCGCTAGTGGAAATAATAATAAATTAAATCAGTTTTTGTTTTCATTCATTTAAAATAATCTGTCATAGAAATATTATTTTATGGTTCTTTGGCGTTTTGGCTAAGATCGAAAAGGATTATTTGTTCTCCGCATCTCAACCAGGGTTGCGGAGTCGGAGTCGAAGTTTGAAGGAGTCGGAGGTTTTAGCTGGAGTCAGAGTCGGAGTCGGATTTCTAAGAGTACAAGGAGTCGGAGTCGGAATTTTTTTATCCGACTCCGACTCCTTAAGTCCAATGAATTTATTTTTTTACATGGTTTTCCTGTTTGGTTTTACCAGTTTTATTTTTATTACATTTTCTAACCAATCAAGGCGCATTGCCAGTTTGATATAGGGGACTACTATAAAGGATCTAAGTTCCAGGGGTACTATGTAGGGAGTTTAGCAGCAAGATGTTTGTTTACATTACACTTGAACTTCTGCATGTCAGTACAGTTGGGGAAGCACATCTAAGACCGTATACAATCAAGTTGTCTCTGATTCGCTCTCCTTTGATCTTGAGCAAGTGGTACAATGGGGAAAGAGGTGCCTTATTACTTTTAATGCATCTAAAACCTAGCTTTTATTTTTACATCATCATCAACGCTTTGATCCCCATCTGGCATCAATTGAAATGAATGGCTCTCGTATTTAGGAGGCCTCATGTTTTGACAAGCTTCTGGCCTTTACTCCTGATCTTAAATACATACATTAAATCCGTTGGCAAGGCCGCTGGAAAAATGGTGGGATCTTTCTATCGATCCAGTAGATATCTCACTGCTGATGCAATTCTCTATCTATATAAGAGCCAGGTACGTCCAAGGATAGAGTACTGTTGCCACATTTGGGCAGGATCTGCTAGAAAAGACTTATCCTGTCTTGATAGAGTTCAAAATAGACTTCGTAGCCTTGTGGGGGGGGATGTCCTTTTCTCTTCCCTGCAATCTCTTTCTCACAGAAGAGATTTTGCGAGTTTGTCTCTACTTTATTGTTATTTTCATGGCAAGTGCTCGGCTGAGCTCCAATCTATGGTCCCCTCTCGCCAAACTTTCACAAGAAACACCCGTCTAGCAGAAAACCCTAATTTCCCTCACTCTTTATCTGTGCTTAAACCTAAACGTAGATTCCATGAACAAAGCTTCTTTCTTAGAACTGCACACCTATGGAATTGTCTTCTGTTTTCCTGCTTTCCAGCTGACTACAATATGGTTGTCTTCAAGTCTAACGTAAACAAGTTTTTGATGAGCCGTTCCATATAAGTTAACAATTTTATTACATACATATATATATACATATATATATACATATATATAATTTCCATTACTAACGATTACTTTATTGTCCAATTTCTACTGAACACACTTTAACCCTTATCCTCGAGTGGCCTATTGGCCTTGATAAGTGGCGATGCCTATGTAAAAAAAAAAGCAGAAACCTGGTGGAGAATTCCAAAGTGTAGCAGTTCTAGGGAAGAAGCTATTAGAGTAGAAGGCTTTCTTACATCTAGGGATCTCAACTGTGTAGGGGTGGGACTTTGCTGCTTGTCGGGTTTGTCAGGGGCATTTTCATCGAGAGGGTACAAGAGCTTGGAGTTTGTCAGAGCATCCACCGTTAAAATACTTGTAAAACAAGCAGAGGGATGCAACATTTCGGCGATGGAACAGGGGCTGAAGCTTAGATAACAGTTAAGTACCTATCAGGTTGGCGTCTCTCTTTTGAACACTGTCCAGGAGCGTGAGACTAGTAGCAGATGCACTAGCCGAAATGTGACAGAAGTACTCGATACATGGGCGGATGGTGGCTTTGTAGAGGTACAGGATACTTTCAAGCGTAAGTAACTTTCTAGCACGATAGAGAGAGCCCACGCAGCAGCCTTGGCAATGATCTCAATGTATTTATTCCAATTCATGTTCCCTGTGAACGTTAAGCCGAGGAGTTTGAACAAAGTACTTTCAGGTAATGTATCTTTAGCCATAGCTATTGGTGGTTGGTAAGGTTTCATGTAATTATTAAAGGAAACGAGCTTTGTCTTGACAGCTTTGAACATTACCATCCATTTCTGACCCCATTACACTCCAGGCTGAAGGCCTTCCTCTAGGGGTTCCGCCATTGTCTTAGATATGTGCTCATTAGTTTTCCCTATATGCCTGCTTTAGATCGTGATGTCATCGGCAAATATACCCATGTAAGAGACAATTTTATCAGAAAAGGATTGGCCCCTGCATATTGTTTGGATGTACGCCCATCGAGAACAACCTGGATTCTTCTCTCATATTAGAAGGATTTAATTATGTTAAGTATTCGTCAGTAATATCATAGATTTTATTGTCATGAAAAAACCATCGCGCCATACCCTGTTAAAAGCCTTAGATATATATATAGGTATATTCGTTCAGAGATTACAGTTAGAATATCTCCAGTAGAACGGGCTTGCCTAAATCTATATTGATGGTCAAACAGAAGTTTAGCAGCTGTAAGGTGGTGGACTAGAGCTTGATTAATTAAAAACTCAAATATTTTGGCGAAAAGGAGGAGGAGGTTTATTGGGCAATAATTTAATTGGTCAGTTCGTTTGCCAGAGATTTTGTAAACTGGTACCACAGAAGCAGTATTCCAGCTGTCAGGAATGCAAGATTCGTTAAGACATTTGTTAAAGAGTTTAAAGAGAATTGGAGCAACCTCAGCGGAGCATTTTTTTAATAGCACAGCCGGGATAAGGTCAGGTCCACGTGTTTTTGAGGTGTCTAGGTTTTTTTATGATATCGTGTACTTGAGAAGGGGTGATTTTCAGATCATCTAGTGTGGTTTCTGCCCACAGAAGAAAATCATGGAGGGAATAGTTTGCTGGTAGAATTTGAGGGAAAATAACGGGCAAACATGTTAGCTTTCTCAATTGCTGTGCAAACAACCTCATGATTGTGTAATAGTTGGAGAATTATTGATTGCCCATTATTTACTATACTATTGTAGATTTTCCAGAAAGCATGAGTTCCTAATTTCTGTGCTTCAATGCATTTCCTGGTGTTGCTACTTCTTTCATACAATTACTTCTAGCTTCTATATGCTTTGTCTGTTTGTACAGGACTTATGCTGGATAAATCTATGGTATGTATGTTGCCTCTGAGCAATGGCAGCTGCACAAGTAGAAGTAAACCATTGGGGAAGGTGGGGTTTGCGATAGAACTTCCATATAGGAACATGTGCTTCAATTCCTGCTTTGAACCATTCAGTAGTCTCATTTGCACACTATTCTGCTGGAAGAGAAAATATATTTCCCCATGGGGCGTCTCTGATGCGATCTCTAATGCCATCCCAGTCAACATTATTTTAGTATGTTGTCATTTTGAGTAATGGCTCTTCAACTTGGGGTTGAGAGTTTGGAGTGATTCTATCATTATCACAGCATGATCAGCATTCCTAAGTGGGCAATCAGCATTTGTTACACAATCCTCAGGATCTCTTGTCAGAAATAGATCCAGAAGTGAGGCTTGCTGGTCCTGGTGATCTGGGAGACGGGTTGGGAATGTTACTGTCTGTGTCAAGGAATGAGATATAGCAAAGTTATGGATGATGCTACTAGCTTTGTCAGTGTAGTTAGAGAAGCCAAGCAAATTTCTGTGGTGGGCATTCATCATCATCATCATCATGGTGGGCATTAGAGTCACTAAATACATGTATTTGTGTGCTAGTGTCAAGGGAGAGTGCTACATATATGCTGCCAGAGACATGACTGATTATAGTTCAGTCCTGGGTTGATGGAGAGCAATGAAGAAAATACAGGTAGCTAATGCTATGTTGTAAATTTAGTTTAAAGCACATGAAGGCCTGATCACCTGATTCTAGTTTAGATTCCCTAGACATGGGGAGGGGGTTACAAATATAGACTCCAAGTCCGTTCCTGTTAAAGTCCTTACGAAAAAGTGGAAGATAACTAGACATGTTAAAGATGTTAGAGGGATTGGAGGAGTGCAAGTTAGTGCTAAGATATCCTCGGAGTTTGCTAGGAGAAATGATTCTACATCATCTAAGTTAGTTCTAAGTCCTCGGATATGTGTAAATGCAAGCCCCAAGGGAGGAGGTGTGAGTGTGTGTCTGGTTTGAACATTTTTTTTGATTAAGCTGTTATTTCATTCTATTTAGTAGTTTCAGATCTAGATTGAGGTGCTAGGCAAAAGGGATGTGCATAGCCACCATCATGCAACACGAGTAGACCATCAGCCAGCTCCACATCCACATGAATGTGGCTTCGGGAATGCCCACCAGAGATGAGTGCAGGGTGCTTTTCCATGCGCGACATGGCACTACAAATATCCCGATATTACACAACTGATGACAGAACAGCCGCTCTAAGCACTATCAAAGAGTTAGGGCTTCTGTACTGTCAGTTGGAAACAGCAACCAGCAACTGTCAAACCAGTACCCTCAAACCTGTCCGACAGAAGTGACCCAGTCCAATCATGTTAGCATATATGGTAAATTAGCACCCCCAATATGCCCACTTATAGAAGGGAATAAGGAAAATGTGGGGGATGGCATTCATTGCCCTAGTCAGGAAACAAGGCTAAGCACTGGGCATCTCTAATGAGTCCTTTTGGCTGCACTTCTGCTCCTGGCTAATAGGCAAAGAAGGAGTATGGAGTATAGATAGGCAGAGGATATCTACTCCTTAAGCAGTTTAGGTTTGCTAACCGGTGATTTTTTCAAGTCACTAGCTCTAGAGAGGTTGTTGTCCAGGAATGAGGGGGCCTCCCTCCCCTGTTTGGTGCCAAGACGTATGAGGTCAGTGGCACAGGTTTACAAATCGGGGGTGTCCTTACCCTAGATGGATGACCTAACTAGATCTACTGGACCATCAGCGCTGAGAGGGTTTTCCATGCACCTCGTTTCAAAGCCAGATATTTCTATGCTCCCACATGGATAGTAAGGATTGATAGAGTTAGTATCAAAGAATTAGTATCTGCTTTGAAGTTACACTCCTCAGAATAGGATTAAGATTGCTTACGTTTTTAAAGGAGGTATTTATTAGTGTGGGGTGTAGATTAAAGGTGAATATCTACTAGGGTTAAGCAAAGATCAAATATGGTTTGTGCATTAGTGACTACTTGGAAAATTGTAGTATAAGGGTTTCGGTCTGTTTCGAAATGTGCTTTAGGTGTTAGTTTTCAAGTAAAGATAATCACCAGCATTTTACCCCATCTAATGAAAGAAATATATAATTGCTAGTTAATATAGATCACTTATAATCTGAGCACAAACTGTCGCTATTAGTTATCTATTTTATAGATATTCTATAGAGTATAAATAGCAATAGAAATCTATAGATGTTTAGTATTTATTGATTTTGACAAGGTCAGCCTACTAAAGTTTAGGACCGGAAGCTACCCCCCCCCATACGGGCAAAGTATGTGATTTTATATCAGCTTTGGGAGAAGAGCAATTATTTTTTTTGCCCAGTTGGAACAGGAGAGATGATATAACTTACAAGAATACAATATTAATATGCAATATAGATATACAGGGATTTGGGGAGAATTTAAGAGTATAAGGATTTTTAATGTTTATCATGCAAAACAGACAGGTGTCTTGGAGGCAAAGCATTATCACTTTAAAGCAGACATTTAGAAATAACATTTGTGCCAGTTATTTTAGTATCATACATTAGTAACAATATACATGTGGCCAGTATAGGCCTTATATTTAAACATTACACTTAGTCATAGTATGATAAATTATGATTTCCAAAAAGTGGGAAGCAGTATAAGTAAATAAGAGCAGGAAAACAGGTTTGGTGAATAAGCAATAATTTAATTGTTTCATAAGCAGTGGTTTGCACAATTTAGCAGTTTTGTATGGTATTGCTTTTATTTTTGTAGATATCTCATATTTTGTACTGTACTGTAATCAAGATATTTTGGTCTGTCAGATCACTGCAAATCCTGTTTGGACAGCTGTTTTCGTTTTAGTTGTGGTTTTGGTTATGATGTCACACAAGATCAATGAAAGTTCTGTCTTTGAGTGGGATCATTGTGGATTATATTGGACAACAGAATGATAAATCATGATTTCCAAAAAGAGGTAAATAAGAGCAGCAAAACAGGTTTGGTAAATAAGCAATAACTTAATTGCTTCCTAAGCAGTAGTTTGCACAATTTAGCAGTTTTTGTATGGTTTTGCTATTATTTTTGGAGATATATTTTGTACTGTAATGTTTCCACTTCATCAAGATATTTCGGTCTGTCAGATCACTGCAAATCCAGTCTGGACAGCTGTTTTCATTTTGGTTGTGATGTCACACAAGATCAATGAAAGGTCACTGTAGATTACATTGGATAACAATCGGATTGTAATCTGAAAGTTATCCAGTAACTGAATTAAATGGAATTTGGCAATTGGATTAGTCCGGGATCAATCCAGAATTACAATCTTATCTCCCCCCACACCCAAAAGAATAATGGGCATAAATCAATAAGAAGCAATCCATGGTACTATAGTCATTTATAGTGTTTTCCTTTTTTTTACATAGGAGTCACCACTTATCAAGGCCCAATGGTCATTCGAGGATAATGGTTAATGAGTGTACAGAGGTTAATGGCACAATATCCTAGTAATCGTTAGTAGTGGAAATTTGGTAAATTAGATTACTTAAGGAAATGGCTCATCAAGAATTTGTTTATGTTGGACTTGAATATAATCAAATTGTAGTCAGCTGGAAAGCAGGCAAATAGAAGAGAGTTTCACAAGCGTGCAGTTTTAAGAAAGAAGCTTTGTTCATGGAATATACGTTTAGGATTAAGCACAGAAAAAGAGTGGGGAAATTATTGATAGTGGTTTCAGCTAGACAAGTGTTTTTCATGAAAATTTGGCAAGGAGGGACCATAGATTGGAGCTCAGACAGGCACCTGCTATGAAAATAGTGATAAAGTAAAGACAGGCCCATAATGTTTCTTCTGTGGGAAAGAAGAGGTTGCAGGGAAGAGAAAAGGGCACCCCCACCAGGTTACGAAGTCTATTTTGAACTTTGTCGAAGCATGATAAGAGTTTTCCAGCAGCTCCTGCCCAGATGTAGCAACAGTACTCCATCTGTGGATGTACCTGACTCTTACTTAGGTAGAGAATTGCATCAGCAGTAAGATATCTACTGGAACGCTAGAAGGATCTTACCATTTTTTCAGCCCAGAAGCTTGTCAAAACATGAGGGCTCCCCAAGATGAGAGCTATTCATTTCAATTGATGCCAGATAGGATATCAGAACGGTGATGATATAAAGATAGAAGCTTGGTTTTAGATGCATGAAAATTAACCAGCCACTTCTTTCCCCATTGCACCATGATCAGAGAGGAGAGAATCACAGAGAACTTGGTCATTTACGGCCTTTGATGTGTTGACATAGATGGTAATGTCATCAGCATAAATGTCTTCGAATGATCTTAGGATGTGATTTGGAAGATCATTAATGTATATTGGTAAGAGAGTTTGGCCAAAGATGGGCTCCTGAGGCACTCTGGCATTAATACTGTGAGCTACTGATTTCTGCCCATCAACCACTACTCTTATGAACCTATCAGAGAGAAAGGATTTAATAATTGAGAAAACATTTCCAGCTATACCATAGCTGGAGATCTTGTGAAGTAGGCCTTACCCTATCAAAGGTCTTTGATATATCAAGAACAATTGCTCTAGAAAGGAAGCCTCCATTGAGAGATTCGCTTATCCTATGAAATATAACCATTATCACATCTGCTGTAGATCTAGCAGAACGGAAACCATATTGCATGTCACTAAGAAAGTTATTTTTGATGAGATGGTTAACTACTTCTCCATTTAACACCGATTCCAGCAACTTACTCATGACGTACAGGAGATTTATTGGTCTGTACTGAGAGGAAGATGACCGATCACCTGAATTTATAAATACAGGGCACACTGATGAGGTTTTCCAGGGTGCTGGGAAACAATTCTCTTTAAGACAACGCTTAAACAGCTTTGGGATTAGTTCTGGTTGAAGCTTTTTCAGCACTATAATTGAAATGCCATCTGGGTCATTTGCTTTATTGAAATCAAAGTTTTTGATTAGCTTGGCAAAATCACGCACAGATATTTGTATGTTGCATAGGGTGTTTTCTGATAAAAGAGAAAATATGAGGGGTTGACGGCCTTAGTCGCATAGGGTATAATTAGTTGCAAAGTTCTTGGCAAAGAGTTTGGCTTTGTTTGATGCTGACGAGATTACCTCAGGTTCATTGATTATGGTTAGGATGGAGCACATGATTTTGTTCAGGATCCTCTTTGCTATTTGCCAAAACTGGTGGTAACCAAGCTTCTGCTTAACTACTTTGAACTTAACGGATTGAGCATAAAACTCTCTCGCATTCTTTATTACTCTTTTACAGTGATTGCTGGCAGTCCTAGAATCGGCTTCAATCTCAGTACAACTTCATGTTTTTCCTTTGATCCTCTTTCCAGAAAGGCAATATTATCTTTTTTTAGATTTCTTCTCTGTATAATATGTGTCTTCACTCCCCTCTTCTAAAGAGAAGAGTTTGGCTTCGAAATGCCATGCCTATCCCGAAATATTGTAGTCCCTTTTGAACTGAAAGCATAATAAAATTTCATTGTAATTTTTTTTTTACCCCCTTATTTTAACTTATTCTATAAATTTAGTTTGTGTTTTTAGATGCATTTATAGTGTATGTATTTTAAACCACATTTCCAAACTCCTATTCTTATCTGAATTCATTTGAACTGGCGAGTCTACTCCTCATGTTATACAATAAAATATGATAATGAAATTCTGTAAGATGGACTTGCATTTAAAAAAAAGCTGTCTTTAAAATTACTAAAAAATTAATTTATTTTATTGTATTATTTTATTCCATTTCTATATTCTGTGCTATCTACCTGCTTGAAACTATTTTCCCAGATTTTTCTCACATGCCATTTGTTTATAATATATTAGTAATAGTTAGCAATATATGTATTAACACAATAGAAAAATTGGAAATACACATCTCTTTTCTAGTATTCATCACCTTTGGTAAATAAGTTTGTATGTTTTAAATTATTAATACAGAAATCGAAAATTATTAATTAATTAAATAAATTAAATCAATTAAATAAAAGAAGTATTAAAATCAAAGCATCCCTTCCTCTTACTGCTGTCAAATAAACGCTCATCTTTGCACCCCAATTCATTCTGCGAGGAGACACTGGTCTTTTAGCTAGACCAACATGGGTCACTCGAAGAACACCAAGTTAAGTGCATCTATATATCTGTGTCATGTAGAACCTCTTTACGTAGATCTAGTTCCACCATTTCTTTTGTTTTCTTTGCTTTACATATTCAAATAATTATTAATATCCTATTCATTTATTTTAAAACAAATTAGTTGCTAGAGCAGATTGGTTTTCTCGCAGTACTTGTGTTAACGAGCATCTCTCCCCCCCTCTCTCGCTTTCTTACTCTTTCTGTTTTCTCTCTCTGTGTCTCTATAAGAGAATAGAGAGGGAGAGAGGGAGAGAGAGGGAGAGAGAGAGAGAGAGAGAGAGAGAGAGAGGTGAGTAAACGTGGAGGTAGACACGTTTACCAGAACCAAAGGTCAGCTGACCAAATTACGTATGTGTGACGTGGTTGGCTAGATCTGGGAGATTTGATTTGAGCTTTGAAGAAGACGGACGTTTTCCGTGGTCTCCCCCTCTTAACTGGGGAGGGGGGAGACGAACGCTGACGTGTGTGAAGAAGAACCACACAAGCAGATTTCACTTTACACCTGCTGCAGGACCTCTGGGGAAAGTGAAATAAAAAACTATAAAACACATTCATCGTCTTGGAGTGATAAATCTTCGTCAAACAGGTATCAAGTCTCCCTCCAGGATGAGAAATTTCCAGATGATCCGTTTTGCAGAAGCAGAGGTAGGTTCAGAAATTACATGTCACACACATGATTCCCTTTATGATAATCAAACACACAACCATTTATATTAGAGACAATCACACGGAATCTTTGATGTAATATAGTGTATACACACAAACGTAAAAAGTGCCCCTAAATGAAGAACTCTATATAACATATTCAAATGTAACGAAAGCTCAATTTGGTACCCCTCAAGGATAACATCGATGATAACGAATATATAACATATTCGTTTTGGTGCTCGTGACTAAGTCGCATCACCGATGCGATAATCGAACCTGTGTTTAAGAAAATACAACGTGGAAGCATGGAGATTTTGTGTCAAGAAAAAAGAAATAGACTAAAAAAAAGAAAAAAAAAGGACAAGAAAAACAGTAAAATGTATGGAAAAAAAAGAAAAAGAAAGAACAGTAAAAAAAAAATAGAAATCAACACACACACAACGTAGGCTCCATTAAAACACTAGGCGAATTAGAAAAATAATTAAGAAAAAAAAAGAAAAAAAAAAGAAAAGCAATACACACGTACAATCTTTTCACGAAGAAAGAAAAGGAAGACATACAGACACACAGATGTAAAACTTTATATATAGAAAATAGTACAAAAAAAATGTTTATCGTATTAGGAATTAGCTCGTTATGAACGAAGAAAAATATCACTTAATGGAAAAGTTAGAAGGGAAAAACAAAGAATGAGTCTTTCAGTTTACCAAAAAGATAAACATGTCAATCACAAATATGTGTTATGAATATTTTGTGTCATTTTTAAACTGTGAACTAAATGTAACTTTTAATGAAAAACAATATGTACTGTTGATGAAAAGACAATGGTCATGTCCTGTAAAATGATTTTTTTTTCTTTTTCGCTGATTGTGCGAATTTTTCGTAGGAATTTTTTTTTTTTTTTTTTTTTGATGACGTGGTCAAAAGGAGTATCCACGAATCTGTTGTTTTGTTATTTGGAATTTTGTTGTTAGTGAGATGGGACTTTGTGATTGCTTATAGGATATTTTTGTATTTTTTAATTTATTATTTTTATGTAATTGATGTGTTGTCAAACGGTATTGGCAGAATTTTCTTGTTCTTTGACATGTATTTTTTTTTCGCAGAATGGTGAGGTGAAATCTTTGCTTGTGGGGTCTATTGAAAGAATGATTAATAAAAGAAAGAACGTGTTGCTAATTAATTAATTAATAATCATAATAGTAATAATAAAATTGAAAAAAGAGAAAGAAATAAGATTTAAACAGTGTAATGATTTAAAAAAAAAAGTTTCGGAAGAGTCAAAGGTTCAGTCGGTATTAATTTCAATTTTCGAAAAGTAGAATAAATGTTCTATTCGACATGAGTGACGTTTTGACCACATAAGTAAGGTAGAAAAAAAAAGGATAAATATAGGGTTAAATAAACTATATGAAGAAATGAAAGAATAAAAGTGGGGCGTGAATGGAATTTAAATTCTGTGGCAAGCATGTTAGAATTTTGGAGAGGTGTTGAATTACATGGGTAGTTATTAATTTCATTATTCTCGGGAAATGATTCGAATTTTATTTTTTTTATCGTGATTTCTGTTGATTTCGAGTAGAATCAACATTTAGCAAGTTTGAGTATTCATGTGTGGAAATCCGATGTTTTCCGTGAAGCTATGTGTCTTCAAGGCAGGTTGTGCTTACCGACTTTGGAAAAAAGAAAGTTTTTTCTGACATAGCAGTAAACGGAATGTATTCTGTCCAGCGTGAGCGGATCTAGTTGTAATCAACTTCAGAGAGCAAATGAAATGCCCTCTGACATGGCGTAAGGGGCAGAGGGGGTGCAATGGCTGACGTGGCCATTATGTAACGAATCGCTCAAGAGAAGATGAATGAAATATGTATGCAAGTACTTAGGAAAATAGAAGGCTACCCACCATATGGAATGTTAAGAGGTTTTTTGTTTCCCACAAAATACTAGTAATAAGAGTAGGCTTATGATGAATAGGATAAGGCTTGGGATAGAAAAATTTTTTAAAGTGTAAAAAAAAAAAAAAAAAAAACCATGCTGGGTGAATTTAATTGGTATTATTAAATTAAATTATTTTGGAATAGATTTGGTTGGTTTAGTTATATTTTAGGGACGTTTAGCGCGTAGTTGCATTTTTTTCATGAGAATTACAAGGCGATTAGGCTGTAGAAAGCAGTTTTTTCTGTTGTTTTATTTTTTTTATAAGCCACGGTATTGTCACAAATTAGAAAATTTGGCAGGGGAAATACTATTTTAGAGTAATGAGTACCCTGTTAAAACAATACTAGTGGTTCCAGTGAGTTGGAAGATGCCACGTAGGCCCAAGCAACGGCAATAAGTCTTGTCCAACAAAAGTCTGGCGTGCGAGGTCGCGATAATTCCTCAGGGTACGGAGCGACTGGACAGTCGGTACCAAGCCTAATCACGGGGAGATAGAAGAAAGGGAAAGATGCAGATTACGTAAGGGACAAGATAGAGCCTTGTTATTTTTTTTATTGTTTTAGAGGAATGTGTGAGGGATATCTGGGTTGGAATCTTGGGACTTGCTGGGAATGCGGAAAAATCACAAAGGGAAAGCTACTTAGTTAGAAATCGATGCGCAAGTAAGCTTTGGCGCATTAGTTAGGGAGTGATGATTCCGTATCTTGTCGGGTTCCAGGAACTCAAACAGGCTCCGAGTGAATCAGTGTGAACGCGTATCTTGGCTTAGACCAACCAAGGGAGTTAGTAGAAGAGCTTTGTGAAGTCCCGAAGTAGTAGATAGAATAGAACAAAGCTCCAGTAATAGGACCACTCAGAGAAAGACGCCAGGGCATTACAGTAAAGGAAAAAAAACTGGGACTTAGGCCTATGCTGAAAGTCGAGAACGTGACTGGGATGGTTGGGTCGGTAGAGCATCAGACTTTTAATCTGAGGGTCTGGGGTTCGAGTCCCCATGCGATAAAGCTACCACCAACATGGAGCATCCGACGTTCTGGTCGTAATTGCGATATGCTGGCCCCATTTCGAAAAAGTGATCGAAAATGGAGTCTCCATTTGTTTGGCCAAGTGGTCCAAATAAAGAGCAGAGTCAGTGGAAAATATCCAACAATGCGACCGCCTAGACAAGATGTATATCTGCAAAGCTGTATCTTTGTCTAACTTGGAAGCAAGTTAATGTCGAGGAGAGACTTTCGAGAAGCAGCAGAAGGGTTGATAGTGTAGTAGAAGAGTACTGGTGTCTGATCTTTCTTGGAAAAGGGGTGAGTCCGGAAAGTGAAAAAATAAAGATGTACTTCGGACATAATTATTTTTTTTAGTTAGTTAGTTATTAAAAATGTATGGCTTGCCATACATTTTGATAAAAAGGGGGTGGAGGAATGTTAACGAGCATCTCTCCCCCCCTCTCTCGCTTTCTTACTCTTTCTGTTTTCTCTCTCTGTGTCTCTATAAGAGAATAGAGAGGGAGAGAGAGAGAGAGAGAGAGAGAGAGGTGAGTAAACGTGGAGGTAGACACGTTTACCAGAACCAAAGGTCAGCTGACCAAATTACGTATGTGTGACGTGGTTGGCTAGATCTGGGAGATTTGATTTGAGCTTTGAAGAAGACGGACGTTTTCCGTGGTCTCCCCCCTCTTAACTGGGGAGGGGGAGACGAACGCTGACGTGTGTGAAGAAGAACCACACAAGCAGATTTCACTTTACACCTGCTGCAGGACCTCTGGGGAAAGTGAAATAAAAAACTATAAAACACATTCATCGTCTTGGAGTGATAAATCTTCGTCAAACATGAGAAATTTCCAGATGATCCGTTTTGCAGAAGCAGAGGTAGGTTCAGAAATTACATGTCACACACATGATTCCCTTTATGATAATCAAACACACAACCATTTATATTAGAGACAATCACACGGAATCTTTGATGTTATATAGTGTATACACACAAACGTAAAAAGTGCCCCTAAATGAAGAACTCTATATAACACTTGTAAGATAAAATTTCTTTTAAATGTAAGAGGGAAATCTATCTCCAATCCTGCCCTTATTTATGAAGAATAGAGAAAAACTTTAAAGTAAGATACTCAATATCGTCATCCATGCGGGGGCACAGAAATACCTGGTGTAGAAACCAGGTGCATGGTTAACCCTCTTGGTGTGATGAACCCGTAGATCTTGTCAGATCATCCATCTAAGAGAAAGAAAACTCTGATATCAAAACTGAGAGAGGGAGGCCTCCTCAGTCATGGTTGACAACCTTCCTGGAGCTGGTGACTCTAACAAATTCCCGGCTTGCAAACGTAATTTGCTTAAGGAGTAGATAGGCTCTTCCGATCGCCAACTTTCACACTTCTTCTTTGCCTATTAGACAGGTCAGAGGTACAATACCAGGGACTCACCAGAGTCACCCTGTGCTTGGGCTTATTTCTTTACTAGGACATTGAACTCCATTCCTCTATTCCCTATTTTAAATTTCTCTCTTTCTCTCAGAAACTGAGAAAATTTGCTTGCATGCCACTTGTGCCCACTAGCCTTGTTTGGGCTGGTCTTGTCTGAGAGGTTGAGGGTAACTGATTGATAGTTTGTCTTGCTGCTGTTTCCAACTGACAGTGCAGGTTCCCTAACTCTTTGGTAACACTTAGACTGGCTGCTCTATCATCAGATGTATAATATCAGGATAGTTCTAGTGCCATGTCGTGCATGGAAAGGGACCCTGCTGCTATATCTGGTTGGCTTTCATGAGACTACACATTCATGACTAGACTCGGCTAATGGACCACTGCATGTGTATACTTGACATCAAAACAGGCCCACTTTGCTTAACACTCTTCTCCTAATGTAACATTAAACAAAAACATAATTAAATGACAACGCAAACAAATATCACGATAAAACCAGACAACCACCCAGGTTCGCTTTCACAAATATCCATGGGCTTAGAGGTAATATAGATGGGCTTAGAGGTAATATAGATGATGTTTTAGTAAACTCCCCGGATATCTTAGCATTAAGTGAAACAACCTAACACTCTTCAGCTTCAGCCTCTGTCCTATCAACGAAATGTAGCATCCCTCTGCCTGTTCTACAAGTACTTTAACGGTGAATGCTCCGACGAACTGCAAGAACTCATACCCCTCGACGTAAATATCTCCAACAAACCTGACAAGCAACTAAATCACACCCCTTCACAGTTGAGATCCCTAGATGTAAGAGAGCCTTCTACTCCAGTAGTTTCTTCCCCAGAACCACTAGACTTTGGAATTCCCTTTCGGGTTCCTGCTTCCTCAACTGTATTGACATGCAGAAGTTCAAGTGTAATGTGAACCGGCATCTTGTTGCCCAACTTTCTAGGATAGCGATACAAAATAGCTTTAAAACTAACAATAACAATAGAAAACAAACAAATAAATAAATTAAATAAACATGAATATACATAAACGATCACACACACACACACATATATATATATATATATATATATATGTGCATGTATGTGTGTACACATAGGTATATTTATATATAAAAAAAAAGAAAAAAAAAGGAAAACGTCTACCTTAAACCACTAACCTAGTTCTAAAACAGATCCTTTGTTCGATAAAATGCATGCCCATTGGCTGATAGGAAGGAGCGCGGTGGATACTAGAAAGCTGATTGGCTAACTAAAAATCCTCAACATATATAAAAACAAGAAGCAACCACAGAATTCGCGCATAAGCCTGACGAATCCTATAGTGGATGAAACGCAGAATATTCAGTGTAGCTTAATCGCCATATATATTTTATAAATTACTATATATATATATATATATATATATATATATATATATATATATACACGATATTGCAAATTACAAATGTATGTTACATAATATAAATATTAGAAAGTATATATGTACAACTGTGGGATTTGCAGATTACTTTATGTGCGGTAATACAAAATGTTATGGTGTCTCATAAGTAAAACCCGTTTTCATATTAATATAGTTAAGATAACGGTGTGATAAATTGTCTGTCTGTCTGTTTGTCTGTCTGTGTACATTTCCCTACCAAACTATTCTGTCAATTTTCAGTCTACAGACTCGAAATTTGACATAAGGGGTATTGAGATTTGAGAAAAGCTTTTTAATCGGGTTTAAGCCCGAAATTTGGCTGTCAAGGAGTCAAAGTTCAAAGTTGAAAACTACCAAACTCTTCCGCCAATTTTTGGTCTAAACACTTGAAATTTTAGATGTGGGTAAGTTATATATGGATGAAACTTTTTAATTTGATTTGAGCCCAAAACAATAAATGTTAAAAAGTCAAAACTGGGGTGAAATTTAAAAAAATTGACCTTTGCAGTCTCTACGAAATTACTCAGCCAATTTTTGGCCTAAACATTTAAAATTTTACATAAAGTGTATTCAGACCTAAGGCAAGCATTTTATTCGGTTTTTGATCTAAATTTTGGCTGCAAAGGGGTCAAAGTTCAAAAGATTTTACCTTTGCAAACTATCCAGCCAATTTTATGTCTAAACATTTAGAATTTTACATAAAGAATATTCAGACATACAACAAGGTTTTTAATCAGTTTTGGGGTGAAATTTTGGCTGCCAAGAGGTAAAAGTTGAATGAGTTGAGTTTTGCAGATTCTATCAAACTCCTCCGCCAATTTTGGGTCTAAACATTTGAAATTTTATATGTAGGTAACCTGAAAATGAGTAAAACTTTTTAATATATATATATGATAAAAATAATGGAAATAGTATTCCGACAAAATAGAGAAATAAAAAGGAACAAACCGTATTATGTGTTCATCAACGTTTCGTCTTTATTTCGTGATTTCATCCAGAGGAAGTCTCGAAATAAAGACGAAACGTTGATGAACACGTAATACGGTTTGTTCCTTTTTATTTCTCTCTCTCTCTCTCTCTCTCTCTATATATATATATATATATATATATATATATATGCAGATAAAGTTATGAACAGTAGATGGGGCCCGAGCCAGGCTGGACTGAATATATATATATATATTAGAAATTTTTAAAATGAAAAATATTGTACACACAAAATGTTTCACTTTAAATCTATATTTCGAAAGATTATTTGTCGGCTTCAAATAAAATATGTATGTTATCTATTATTTTTTAGAATATTAAAAAATTATATATTTTCGATTTTTTTATTTAAAAAATTAAAAACATTATAAATTAATATTTTTTGTGCGATCATCTAAATTGTTGAAAGAAAATTATTGAAAATTTCATTTTAAATAAATTCGTTTCACCGAATATGAACAGTTAAACTTATTTGTCTCCATAAGTTAAACTTATTTGTTTCCTTACACGTTAGGTTATTCATCCCAATTGAAACTAAAATTAAAACAACAAATGGATTATTTATTTCTTAATTTTGATTTAAAATAAAATATTATTTGAATTCAAGTTTAACATCGAAATGGCTTTTAATCGTCATACGTGTTGAGGAAAAGCCAACCATTAATGCGAATATAAAAGGAACCAAACAATTCAGTTCATCTAAATTATTGTCATTTATTTATTTATTAATATGTTCATTTTGCAGCGTCAATGGAGCAGCAGAAATGAACGGAAAATCTGCTCTTACTGGATTAAAAATGGACATCTACTCTGGAGAATGAATAAAAAAAATACATATCGGCATCACATAAACGTTAACATTTGCATAAATAATGTCACTGTATTCTTTTAATGCTACTGTAAATTTTAAATTCCAAAATTCATACTAATCCGTTCATTAGTTTAGAATATTAGTCTGCATATATCACAGCTCTCTACACGCGCACACACGCTATATATATGTGTGTGTGTGTGTGTGTGTGTGTGTGTGCGTGCGCGCGTGCGTGTGCGAGTACTAGCAGGATCCATTAACCGGCGCTGTCCGGTGGAAGCACACACACACCCGCCGCTAAAACGTAAACTACAATTGTTGAATCTGTTTGAATCCGGAAAAAGCAAATATGGGAATATGTAAATCCGTATGGAATAATAAAATTAGGAATAATGGTTCATTAGAATAAGAATAGAAAGAATAACTAGATTTTTTTAGAATGTAGGGATTCTCACTGTATTTGAACTGTTTAGATTGATAGAAACTCACCATGTTAAGAACGGCTTTCGGAATAGAAACCGCCAGCCTCCCCTCGGAATAGACATCCTCAAAATCCCAATGTAAAGAACGTATATCGGAGCAGAGCATCCCCTTTTAAGTTGGGAAGGTAGATAAAAAAAAATCCTCCAAATTTGACTGAAAACCGTAGGCAGTATACCCACCTGCAAATGATAGTGGCAGTATAGATAGGAGAGAAGTGTATTTTTGTATAGCACACGAGTACAAATCTAGCAGGCATTGAATTACCGTGCTGAATGCATGTGCTTATATCTAGACGCACTTGTCTGCGCAAAATTTGAATGGTATTTTCATAATCAGGATAGGCGAAAACATTAAAAAGTAGCCATTGTAAAGCAAAATGTGGAGGTGGATGTAATGTAAGAATTTACCCCCCCCCAAAAAAAGACTCGTGTGTGCGTGTAAAGAAACAAAATTAAGCAAAGGTAAACATGTTTTAATGATGGTGTAGTTTGTCACCTCGCTATTTTTGAATAATTTAATCAGGTTAAATGCAAGCCTCACGATCTCTATTTTTTATTGTTAGGTGGAAGGGCGCTGTTTTACAATTTGTCATTATTCTTAGAATGACAACTCTCTTTTACTAAGTGATTCGTTCATTTTTTGATCTCATAATTTAGGATGCTAATAATGCTGTCACTAAGTTTGGTACTTGTGCACTTTTGCAATCGTGCTGAAATAACACTATTATTTTGAAGGCCATTTTAAACATGCGGTGGGGAGGGTGTTTTGTAAATAATCTGTGCTTCCACCTAACAATTTAATAAAAAAAAAGAGAACCCGTGTCTCTCTGGCATCCCAATTTTCGTCTGCTAAAATTTTAATCACGTGATTACGGTGTAGCGTCAATAAAATAAACCATTCATTCAAGTGTCGCTTGTTATGGATTTAGATGAATACGATATCAAAATCACTTTATTGGTATTTATGCACTTATGTTACCGAACTAGCTGGTGTTTTGTAACTATTCTGTACTTTCACCTAACAAATTAATAAACAAAAAATATCGTAAAACTTGAATTTTTATATATATATATATATATATATATATATATATATATATATATATAATCATTATATTATACACATTTTTTGGATGGGAAGGATTGACTTAGCGAGATAAAGGATCGTTTGAATAAATTCATAATGATTGAAATGTGTAATTATAAAAACATTTTATTTTCAGCTGCATGCACTTGTGTTACCAAACTGGCTGGTGTATTGTAACTATTCTGTACTTTCACCTAACAATTTAATAAATAAAAACATATTGTAAAACTTATTCCTCTTATAATGCTGCGATGTTGATGGTGGTTCCTCATGGATGTAATGTAGCATTTTAATAGCACGAGTAAATGTGTATGTACCGACGTAAAAAAGTTACATAAGATGGTGGATAATATTATAGACATAATAAATTTGTATGTGGCGTCTTTTATTGCAAACCTACCGTAATTTGGCACAGAGAGGAATTTCTGCAATCAAAATGTTATATATATATATATATATATTATATATATATTAAAAGTACAAGATTGTTGTTTATACAAAACAATTACTGCATCTGTTTATTTTGCAGCCATGCCATTATCTTCATTTTTATCTGGTTATAAACATACCTAACGGAATATATTTAATGGTGAACTGATAATGTTTTACACCGTTTCCTTTAATGCTATTTCCGTTACATCTTATTATTATGCACGACTACGTTCTTTGACTTACGATTACATTTCGACAAGCACAAAAATGTTGGCGCCCCCTCTCTCACAATAAGAACGAATAACAATGACAATGACCATTGTGACGTAACTGGAACTGATGGAAAAACAAATATTTTCTAAAAGAAAAACTCACATTTTTTCCTACCAATGAGTAACTCGAGGATAAGTCTCCCTATTTACTTGTCTCCCCCCCCCCCCCCATGAGGGTAGAGTTAGAAACAAGGTCAGTTTTTAATCTGGGGGAAATCCAGCTTCCTCAAAAGGGGTACTCTGAATAGGAACAAAAATAAAAATTGTCTCAGTCATGAAGGATTTCTCCTCCACTGACCGAGGACAGAGAAGGTCTAGTGTAGAACAGATACTACCCTTTGTTCCTAGTCAAAATGCCCAAAGTATTAATGAATTTTCATTTGGTGATAAACAAAACCTTCAAGGGTTTTTGATGATGTTGAGTGAAATCGATTTTTATTTAGAAAACGTCTTGATAAGAATTTTATTGAACTTGAAAAAGACTATGTTGTAATCAGCTGGGAATCAGCTCCGTGCTATTCTCTTCCACAGGTGGAAATGTTTTGGGGAGAAACTTTGTTCATGAAAGTGCTGTTTAACAATTTAATAAACAAAACATGCCATAAAAAAACTTGAACCTAACTTGAAAATTCTATTAAAGAGAACTAGCGTTGTCCGTATTCTGCATAAATACCGGAAGACTTACAAAGAGTCTTTTGTGAAGAGGACATCCGCACTAAATGTTGAAGTAGATTTTGTCAAGACAAGAATGAGTACTCTGAGAGCCCCCCCCCCCAGATGCGTGTTGTTTTTTTCAACTAGGCCTATGTTGCCGTCTATTCACAAAGATGTTCTTCCCCCCCCCCATAATAATTCTATTATTTATTTATTTAAATGTAGTTGCAGTGCGCACTATGTTGGGCGAACATCACAAAGATTAGATTTTCGTTTGAAACTGCATGTGCCTTCAAAGATTTGTTATGCAAATTTTTCACCCTCGGATGTTCTGAGTAATACGTATGGTTCTGCGATTTGGGACCATCTTATAAATAACCATGCGTGTGCCACGAATTTCAGTGCTGACATGTTTACGATTCTTAGTAAGTCGCACTCTCCCTATCATTTGAAAATTTTAGAGACTCTTTTTATTAAGTCATTGAGACCTTCTCTTTGCAAGCAAAAAGAAAATCTTCTTGGACTTAATTTAGTCGCTATGTAATTTTTTCCCCCGTTTATTTCTGTTTTTTCCTACCCCCGCCATATTCATGACTTTTTTTTTGTTTTACATTGTATTTTCCTCGATTTAGCTTTGATAAGTGAGCAACGAAACCTGGTTGGCTAACCTTTATTTTCATTTTTTATTTTTTAAATTCATTATGCTTTTTCGTCTGTATTTAGCCGTTATATATATATATATATATATATATATATATATATATATATATATATATATATATGTGTGTGTGTGTGTGTGTGTGTGTGTGTGTGCTGGTGGTGGTGGAAATAAATTCAATAGACTACGATTATTCTAAAAGAGCTTAATATTGATTTATGAAGTTTACAGAAATTCAGATCACATTGTATTCATGGTTTCGCGAACAACCATAGGCTGCTCAAAACATTAGGCTCAAAACAGTGTCCTGATCATTGAATTCATTACACGCTAGAATAGAGAAAATCACGCATACATACAAACACACGCATACACACACACACGCGCACACAGACATATAATGAATGTTTATTTTAGAAATGCTGTTGATTTCAATATATACCATTTTTATTTCGTGTGTTAAAATTGTTACGGAAAAAAAAACAAAATAACCATTAAAAAAGAATAAAGCTCAATGCATCTGTTTTTATAGTTCATAGAGGACGCAATATGATGCATACATATTATAGAAAAATACTCGTCACTTAACGGCTAAGCATTAATTTAATTTAGCATTAGTTGTAACGATTTTTTCCTTTCTTTCTATGCGGTGACTGGTACACATCACCTCTAAATTGTAAATCTTACAAAACTCATAATTTGCACACGTCACTAATCCTGTTACTAAAAAACATGTTCCATAATTCATAATGATCAGTTCAATAGTTTGGGATTTGCCTTGGGAGATTGCGTACCGCAAATTGGACAGGGTACTGATAAATTTCATTTCTCGCCAAGGAAACCATGACGACAATTGACATAAAAGTATTTTATTTAATGTATATATTAAATATATTGGATTATTTCTCCGTTAACTGAGCCCTCTGTTAATTTTTTATTGCAATATGTTTGCATTATGTAACTCAGTATCCTTTTTAATGAGAAAGTTAAATTCGTGATTCCAAGGCAAACTGAACAGGGGCCGATGCCTAGTCATATCTTGGAAAGGAGACCCAGAATAATAAACATTTATACCGGATCTTGTCTGACGGAACTGAAACAATCTACTACCATGAATTCGGTTCGAAATTTCGCATAGGTTTCTGACCTCGATTCCCAAGTTCTATGTAGGTCATCCTCGTGATCACAAGGATGACAGTTTAAATTATCAGCCGATCCATCCCTTCAAGTTTAAATTCGTGAATAATGAAGGACACAACCCACTCTTTCCACCCGGGCTGTGATGATTGGTCGGAATGTAAAAAATTTATGTGCGGCGTGCCAGAGATCACAGGTGTTATTTCAGAGTTTTCTTTCCTCTCGACTAGCTGCCTTCTTGGCAAGGCTCGAAAGTCTCATTCATAATAGGGGGTGTTTCGTGAGGGTGGAAAGGCATGTTATCTATACCTTTCCTTGTGTTAATGGGCGAGACTAACGGAACATGGACATGGTATACCTAGCCCCGCGATTCACAACGGTAACCATTACAGTGGAACCACTTCCATATATTTACACACACACAAACACACGCACATACACATATAAAGAATGAAAACAGTCCTGCACGCTTCCACATGAACACACACGCACATACAGTTAGAGTAAGTTTGCGTATGCAACATGCCGCATAAGCACAGATGCATATACACTCTCTTGCACACAATATATGCATACATGTACGCAAAAAACTATATTAGTACTCCTCCACACTCACCCACTCACATAAAGTATGCATACATGTATACATTCGGGCTCACACACTGCTTCTATTGAGAAAAATGCGTCTGGAATATCGGAAAGCCATTTCTCTCCGAGGAGAAATGATTGAGTACAAAAATAGCCGCGAAGGATCTGCCGGCTTCCCCGGTGGCAGTGCCTCATCCGAATGGCACCCCACTCACGAACGAGGAGGTTGCAACTCCTATGAGTGAGCCGTACTTCATTCGGACAGGTAGCGAGAATGATGCCAACCGGCGAATCGCACACGCTCTTATTATGTCCGGATAAACGCACACATAAACGAGTTGAACAAACCTACACCCCCTTCCCACATTCCTTTTCTACGTCTACCCTCTTCCATAAGAGGGCTTAATTAGTTGTACAGAACGGCATTTATTTGTACGCATCTCTCTACCCGTCGCCTTGGGTTTGGCTACCTATCAAAACTCAATACAAATTCTACTCTACCTTTCGGGAAGAAGATTAACCACTTTGGACAAAAGTTTACAGATAGCGGAAAAGAAGATGACTGGTTGGGTCAGCCATTGAGCTCGGGTTAGATTGCGTTAGGAAAGAATGAGTTTGCAAAGCCAGTTAAAAAAATTTTTAATTAAAAGACGATATCTTAAATCCGTTTTTCCGTTTACCCTCTTTTTTTCCTAACTTAATGTCATATAAATAATATGAATTCTTGTGGTTATGTGACCCATTGTTTGCAGTTTTATATTTTATAGATAGTTTCATTACTTTCAACTGATAATAAACAACAAGAGATAGATAGATAGATAGATAGATAGATAGATAGATAGATAGATAGATAGATAGCCGGAAGTGAAAGATAATAGATACTGCACAAAAATAAGAGCAAATATGCAGTGAAAGAAGTCGACATTAATGAAGAGAAACTTAGTAAAATGGATCACTTAATTAGTATCATTAACTTCTAAGAATAATTAACTTCTAAGAATAATTAACTTCTAAGAATAATTAAATTCTAAGAATAATTAAATTGGATTTTTCAAACATAACTCACGCCCAATATCAAAGAACATTTTAATTTGTAATTTGTTTAATTAAAATGTAATAAGAAAAAGGTCCAAAGGAGACAAATGTTGATGAACTCAAATTTTATATAATCTATAAAAGTGAGAATATGTGTGTGTGAATTTTTTTATCTAAAATCTTGAAATTTGGTATATAGGTTATTCAGACATGTGGAAACCTTTTTAATCGGGGTTCATTCGAAAAACGGGCTGCTAAAGAGTCAAAATAGAAAAATTGCTACTTGGAAGTCATCGAACTGTTTTATGGGGTCGAAAAACCCTTTTTTTAAGATCACAACAAGCTGGTGTAATGGTTATCGTACTTAACTCATTGTCTTTAGGTTTTAGTTTCGATCTCAGCTCGATTATATTTTTTTATATACAAGAAGTGAACTGTTTAGAAAAACATAATACTCGCATGCACATGCCTCAATTTCTTTCCGTTTTTATTTTATTTCATTTTTTTAAAGGAATTTAACGCCGGGTACATCTAGTAATCTAATAAAATTATCTGTAGTGAGTAACAGATAATAATAATGATAATAATAATAGTAACAGATAATAATAATGATAATAATAATAGTAACAGATAATAATAATGATAATAATAATAGTAACAGATAATAATAATGATAATAATAATAACGGATAATAATAATAGTAACAGATAATAATAATAATAGTAACAGATAATAATAATAGTAACAGATAATAATAATGATAATAATAATAGTAACAGATAATAATAATGATAATAATAATAACGGATAATAATAATAGTAACAGATAATAATAATAATAATAGTAACAGATAATAATAATAGTAACAGATAATAATAATGATAATAATAATAGTAACAGATAATAATAATGATAATAATAACGGATAATAATAATAGTAACAGATAATAATAATAATAATAGTAACAGATAATAATAATAGTAACAGATAATAATAATGATAATAATAATAGTAACAGATAATAATAATGATAATAATAATAACGGATAATAATAATAGTAACAGATAATAATAATAATAGTAACAGATAATAATAATAGTAACGGATAATAATAATAGTAACGGATAATAATAATGATAATAATAATAGTAACGGATAATAATAATAGTAACAGATAATAATAATAACGATAATTTGTCATAGTATTATGATTACGAGAGAATCGTAATCATTAATAGCTTAGTGCTTTTAAGGTTAAGATTGGAATGTAGTTATGAATGCGCTTTGGAAATTTGGGTTTTATTTTGACAGATTGTGAGTTAAGAATTGAAGTGTAAAATAAACATTTATCATTTGTTATTTAAAGTCGGGTGCAGTGTTCTCCCTGTGTGACACATTCTAAAGTTGTGTGAGGGAGTCCTATTACTAATTTATGTTCTCGTTTTTTTTTTGTAAGGAGTTGCAAGCTTCGTGTTCATTGTTCCTAAAAATTAGGTATTAAGTTGGTGCAAAAACAATATCGTTTTCTCACATATGTTACTTTTATATATGATTTCTGAATTAATTCATTGAGATATATATATATATATATATATATATATATATATATATATATATATATATAGCGCCATGTTATACATCATTTTGAAGAGCGTTTTTCGCTCTATCGAATCGTGTTATTCATTACCATTCTCAATCTCTTCATTCATTTTTTGAAGGATTTTCGACAGCATGGACAAAATTCAAATCCGCACGATTTTCTTGTTTCAGTTCAAATTAGGCCGAAAAGCTGCCGAGACAGCTCGTGATATCAATGATGCGTTTGGCCCAGGAACTACTAACATGTGGCACAACTGTGGTTCAAGAAATTTCGCAATGGTGACGAGAGTCTCGAAGATGAAGACGGTCGCGGCCTGTCGACTGCCGTTAATAACGAACATTTGAAACCAATCTTCGCAAAACCACACGAGAAGTTGCTGTTAAATTCGGGGTCGACCACCCAACAGTTGTTCGCCATTTAAAGCAAATAGGGAAGTCCAAAAAGTTCGATAAATTGTTGCCGCATGAATAGAACGATAATAAAAACATCGTCGTTTTGAGGCGTCTTTTACTTTCCTTCAGCGCAACAAAAAACGACTCATTTCTCGAGTGGATTGTGACGTGTGATAAGAATTGGATCGTCTACGACAACTGGCAAAATTCGGCACAGTGGTTAGATGTCGGAGAAGCTCCACAACACTTCCCAAAACCGAAATTGCACCCAAAAAACGTTATGGTAACTGTTTGATGGTCTGCGGCCGGTCTCATCCATCACAGTTTCTTGAATCTGGGCGAAACGATTGCGGCAAAGTACTGCAGACAAATTGACGAAATGCATCAGAAGTATGTGCCCGAGATTGGTCAATATTTCATATTAATTAATATGGCCTCATCCGCCATATTCACCGGACTTCTCGCCCACCGATTATCACTTTTTCAAACATCTCGACAACTTTTTTTCTTTGCCTTTGTTAGGTTATTAGGGCACATCGACCAACATTTTTACAGCATCTCAATTATTATGTTGGAATCGCTCATATTTTACATACGATGGATTTGATTTGAAGCATAAGTTCAAGGTTGTTTATTTTGTTGATCTTACGGGTTCGTTAGTTTAATTTAATGATTAAATGTGAGTTATTTTATTGGTGTGTTCGCAATGAAATAGACAGGCTAGAAGATGTATCAAAGTTGTTATTTTTTGTAAGATTTGGATTTTGCTTTATTTTATCTATAAACATATACTCTTCTTTCAATTTTATTTCTCGAATGCTTTCAAAATAGGTACTTATCTGTACTTAGCTTTTGCTAACTTTTTTCCTCTGAGGAGAAAATCCTTTTTTTAAACTCCATGGAATAAGGAACCTTTCACCTTTATTTCGTATTCCTTGTTTTGAATAAAATATTGTAAATTTAATTCTACAATATCTTGACTTATATATATATATATATATATATATATATATATATATATATACTACCGGGTTTACCCGGCGTTGCCCGGGTGTGTAGAGGTGCAAGGAGCCCGAAACAAGAGAGGTGTTAAAAAAGTGGTAGTAGCGGGGGGGGGAAATCAAAACAACAGTAAGTAGTCCGAGCGGAGAGGAAGTGTTAAAAAAAGAAAAAGTCGTAGTAGGCAGACAGGCTCGAACTCGTAACGCGGAACAGGAAAAGGTGTAAAAAACGTAACGTCTTAGTTGATGCGTCCATCGTTTTATCGTTATTTCCATGACAGATGCTCGTCTGAACTCCAATCTCTGGTCCCCCCTCGCCAATCTTTCACGAAAAACACCCGTCTAGCTGAATCCACTGTGAAAAATGTCCCCCACTCTATATCTGTGCCTAAATCAAAACGAAGATTCCATGAACAAAGCTTCTTTCTTAGAACTGCACGCCTGTGGAACTCTGTTCCGTTGGCTGCTTCCCTCCGGACTACAACTTGGATGTCTTCAAGTCCAATGTTAACAAATTCCTAATGAACCGCCCCCTTAAGTAAACATTTCAGCAAATCTCCTCACTAACGTAATGTACTTGCAATAACCCTTATCCCTGAGTGGCTTCCGGGCCTTGATAAGTGGTGATCACTGTGTAAAAAAAAAAAAAAACCCTGGCATCGCTTGGGATTTGATGAGATAAATGTGTTGTATATTACCCGTCCTTTCATATACATGCTATAAATGACCTACCCTAGGTAAGATACAATTATTTCATATGTGTAATACCCATCTTATGTAGATAAAATATTCTTTTGCTCGAAATAACAAATGATATATAAACATACAAAATTCCTCTCTCATAAGAATAACAAATATATTACAAAACCAAATTCAATTTTCTCATTGTTTATATGGCCCCGAGCAACGCCGGGTAGCCCCGCTAGTATATATATAAAATTGAACGTGTCTGTGTGTCTGTCTGCCTGTGTACATTTCCCTACGCAATAACTCTGTCAATTTTTAGTTTACAGACTCGAAATTTGATATACAGGGTACTGAGATTTGGGAAAATCTATGTGATCGGTTTTAGGCCAGAAATTTGGCTGCTAAGGGGTCAAAGTTCAACGATTTGACCTTTGAGAACTCTACCAAACTCCTCCGACAATTTTGAGTCTAAACACTTGAAATTTTAGATATAGATTCCTTGGACATGGATCTAACTTAATAACTTTATGTGAGCCCAAAAACAATAAATGTTAAGGGGTCATAATAGGGGTCAAAGTTAAAAAATTGACCTTTTATTTATTTATTTATTGCTCAACATACATCTCCAAACCCCCGGGCAACGCCGGGATAAAATGCTAGTATATCTATAAAAGTGAAAGTGTCTGTCTGTCTGTCTGTGTATATTTCCCTACACAATAACTGTCAATTTTCGGTTTTCGGCCAGCAATTTTGCTGTTAATGCGTTAAAGTTCAAAGATTTAGCATTTGAGAACTCTACTAAACTCCTCCGCCAATTTTGGGTATAAGCAATTGAAATTTTAGATATAGGTTTTCTTGTATATAGATCTAACTTAATAACTTGATTTGAGCCCAAAACAATAAACGTTAAGGCGTTATAATAGGGGTCAAAGTTAAAAAAAAAACAATTGACCTCTTCGGTCTCTACCAAATTACTCAGACAATTTCTGGTCTAAATATTTGAAATTTGACATAAAGGGTATTCAGAGATAGGGCAAGCAAAAGTTTGCTCTATCTCTGAATACCCTTTATGTCAAATTTCATCGGTTTGGGTCGAAAATTTGAGCTACTAATATATAAATGTATGTATGTTTGTTTGCATGTATTCTTAAAACTTTCGACAGCGGCGACGGATTTTCACAAGATCAGTATCGTTTTGAAGCTCAACCCTTCAGACGACATATACCGAATAATTGGCTAAAAACATTAATTTCTTCACCCTAAAATGAGTACTTTTCTACGGGGAGGGGTCGCTTTTTTCGCCGATATTTTCGAAAATCATACCCTCTTTTCGATTATCTAGCCTTAATAAAACCTACGTCACTTCGGGTTTGGCGGTGGTCGTAACTGGTCGTAACAGCAAAGACGTCACGTTTTGCCGTTCTTTTCCTCCTTCGCGGTACGAGTTCGAGCCTGCCTTCCTACTACCACTTTTTTTTTTTTTTTTTTGCTCAACACACACATCCAAACACTTGGGCAACGCCGGGCACCCATGCTAGTATATATATATATATTTCATTTCAGCATATTTTACGACCGGGTAATGCCGGACGACATGCTTATGCTGAAATGTGATATTTTAATTAATGCCGATTTTATATTTATTCTTATAAAAAAAAATGACTTGTGCATCACCACTGAGAATCAAAACCAAAATGTTTAGCTTACGATTTACTTTTTCCTTTGACGTTAATGCCTGAGCTATGAAGACATGTTTGCTGCAAGCCGAAATCAATAGCTATTACGTTACACATGCATATTCGTAATGCCATCGTTCGACCTCCATCTGGTAAATTCCACGTTTTTATTTTTCATTTTCACACTTTTGCACTGATTTTCCTCGGCTAAAATCCAAATATAAAGTTCGCAGGGGTTTGAATATCTATATATAAAATTTCATGTCTGTAGACCAAAAACTGTCAGATGAGTTTTGTATGCAAAATCTTTTATACAAATATATATGCGCATAGATGGTCTTCCATAAGAAAACCGAAAAAAACTAATGTTTAAAAGAATATACAAATTAGACCTTTTGAAAACAAACTCAATTCAACGATCCATATATAACAAAGTATTTTCTTTCTAAAAAGGGGTTTTAATATGAATCTCATTAAATAAAAATCCAAATTTATAGGAGTATATGTATATATATATATATATACATGTATATATATATATATATATATATATATATATATATATATATATATATATAAGATGGAATAAAGGTCCACTCATAAATTTTAACATTTCTTTTATTCATGCAAACGCCTGGATTTTCCTTATCGTATGTCTTACACGTGTTGCAGCGATTAGCGAAAGGCAACTAAACAACTCCATAGAAATGAATGGATGTTCCTCCAAAATCTGTTTTAAAGTTTTTTATATGGAATGAAAAAATTGGAGAAAAAATATAATGAATTATCTGGAGTTTTATAGTTAGTTTCATTACACCGACTGTTAATACATCCAGAACGGAAGCGAGAGTGATAAACCTCGTATGAAATAAGAGGTGAAGGGCAAACAGTCGTAAAGTGTGTGAGGTACAGTAATTTAGTAAATCAATGAATTATTTGTAAATTACAACTAATTAGTATAATTATATTGTCTTTAAAAATAATTCAAGCTCTGTTAAACTTTAGTAATGAGTTCCCTGTTGAGAGCAACGGCTACTCAAGAATAAGAGCAACAAAGATGAATTATTTTTTCAGTAAAATGATGAGCAGTATTCTGAGACGTTTGAAAAATATTAATTAAATAAACAAAATTTGATTACTTATCATTTATGAAATGAATTTGTTGGCATTAAATTTGAAGATCATGTTGTAGCTTACAAGGAAGCAGTCAGATGGTAATGCATTTTACAGATGCCAAGTTGTTGCAAAGAAATTCTTTCTGGAAATTGCGTTTGAAGAAATTATTTGTTTATGCTTAAGCGAAAGCGATAAAGAAGCGCTTATATATATATATATATATATATATATATATATGAACAAATGATTAATAAAACATGTTAAAAAACATCTTGAAAAAGAGTTAAAAACATATTTAATTTTAAAAAGGAAGCACAAGATAAGTGGATAGTCTTTAATCCGCGGAGTTTCGGAGAAATACTCTCCTTCTCATCAGAGGGCAGGAATTAGCAAAATCCG
>NC_136501.1:83724731-83809731 GCF_053919585.1 Euprymna scolopes
ATACACAAGCATGCACATACATACATACACATATACATGCATACATATACATACACGCATGCATATATGCACATACACACATGCATATATACACATACATACAAAAAATATATATACATATATACATACACACACATACATATATACATACATATACACATAGATATACACACATATAAATACACCTGTACATGAACATGCATACACCTATACATACATATAATGATGGCTGATCAATTATCACATGCTTCCAGCATTTCAGGCCTACACGCGTCACAACATTTTTATGGCTGAGGGAGTATCTATACGCAGATGATGTTACAGAGTTTTAGCTTTGCACGACAACTAAATCTCTCTCTCTCTCTCTCTCTCTCTCTCGGCTCAAAATGTTGACATCTAGCAACAAGCAAGAGCAAGATAGCCAGCAACAAGTCAAACTGAAGACCAGCTTAATGCGGATACTGGTCTGCTGCTTTATGCTTTTTTTTCTTTTTTAAATCTAAATTAGCTTCTACTAGAGGGGTTGCCTTCACCGCAGCCAACGGGAGCCTTCTCCACCCCACACACACACATGACAATAAACGCATGCGTAAATACCGATGTCCGCCAACATATGTATGCATGTGCACACACATGCAACCATAATCATCTAGAGGCACACATATACGTACACACATACATATGCCTATACATACGTACACACACAAACACATATAAAATACACATGAAGGAACATTCCAAAAGTCATACGTAGTAAGTGATCAGTGGCTGGACCGTTTTTGTCAGCTTTTCTTCCTGAACTTTTTCCTCCTTCCTTTTTTATTTATTTCTTTCTTTATTTTTTAAATAAGTTTGTTTTAGACTCACACATATGCAGTACATGCTGACTATGATGATGCTGACAAACTCACACGTATAAATAAATAACTGAACGCACGACTCGACGATAAAACAACAGTCCAATTGATATGAAATTACAGACGCTTGGATTTTTTTAAAAATAAGTTTGTTTTAGACTCACACATATACAATACATGTTGATTATGATGATGATGACAAATTCACACATAATTTTCCAAATAACTAAACGTACGACTCGACGATAAAACAACAGTCCAATTGATATGAAATTACTGACGCTTGGATACGTACATATATATATATAAAATTACAATTAAATTAAAAAAAATAATCCAAGATGGTAAAATTAAAATATATTATAAATATTAAAGAATTAATATTTATAACATTATCTCAGCCAGATGTAAAAGTTCGATAAAACCAAATAGGAAATAGAACACTTTCATATCTTGTATGTATATTTACTTATATTTTATTATATGCATTTACTTACTTTTTTTCTTGCTTTTTCCTGAATTTGCAGATACCGGCTATCCTCTCCCCTTAAATAATTTATATTTTATTTTTTTATTTATTTTTTATTTTATTTTTTATTTTTTATTATTTATTTATTTATTCTTTATTTATTATTTATTTTCTACTTATTTATTAATTTATTTATTTTATTTATTTTCCATTTACTGTCGTCTAACAACTCTTGCTGACATTTTTTAAGTGATGACCTGTACATTTCAGTTGACCTATATTATTTTGCCCTATATATTTTTTCGCGCCTTTAACATTTCCTGTCTGGGTCATTTTGACTTTTCTTTCCCTTTATTTTATATTTTATATTTAACTTTATCATCATTTTTTCTCCTTTTTTCTCTCCTTTTTTTACTGTCTCCTCTTTCTCTTCCCTGATCCTTCTTATTTATATTTATGTCTCGGAAGTAGAGTGAAAAGCATATCTTATTTTTCTTTTATTAATATTATTGGAATCTTTTCTTTCTCCCTTGTACACACTTTTGTGAATTATTCCATGAATTTCTGCCTTTGGATTATTATGGAAATCTTCCAATTACGGGATTTCCTTGGATTTTACTTGTACAAATTGAAATTCTTTTAACTTTCTTGAAGTTTTACATTTGGATTTTACCGTCACTGGATTTTTTATCTTCCACCAGACTATGCATTCATGTGTAATCACCTTTTTCTTCACCATATTCCGTCTGCTTCACATTTTTTGTTTTCAAGTAACATCTTTGACTTACTTGTTGTTTCATCAAATACTTCTGCATGCAAAATCCGATCCCGCATTTTGCTAATTCCTACCCTCTGATGAGAAGGAAAGTATTTTTTCGAAACTCCGCAGATTAGGGACTATCCATTTATCTAGTGTTTCCTTTTCAGATTAAATATGTTTTTAACTCATTTCAAAGTGTTTTTTAACATATTTTATTAACTGTTTGTTCATATATATATATATATATATATATATATATATATATATATATATATACCTCCACTGACATGATTAGATCCATAATTATAGTATTAATACGTAAATATAAACTTCGTCTGAAAATCATTTATATTGAACTTATTATTTTCTATATAACAATTGGTAATTTTGAATCTTTTAAGATTTCGTATTATCATAATATCATAAACATGCATCCTTCTGATAGGAAATTACTTTTAACAGGAGATTTGCTAGCATTCTGAGAGATGTGGGTATGTTTTACTGGTGAGATTCCCGATTTGTTGCAATTTAAATCTGTCAGATTTATATTGAAGTCTATGTTTAAAGATGAAAATAAAAAATAGAATCCAAAAAACAGCAGAATTGATTCAAACTAGAATGGTGAGAATAAACCCTTTCATATATATTAAATCAGTAAATCCGTTCGTAATGGAGTTCCATGTTAAAAGGAAATAGTTTTAACCTGTACCCCTTGTTTCAAATAATAAATGTTGTAGAATATAATTTGCAAGATTTGACAGATTTTAATTTTCTTCATGCACGAATACTATATCTCAAATATTTTATCTGATTAGGATTTTCCTTTAAATATTAGTATCAATATTTATATATCCACTTAAAATTGCCAAAATATGTTCATCTTGTAAAATTGAATCCATGAACTGTTCCATTTCTTCTTAAGGTTGAGTTTTGTTTTCTTTACTCGATAAGTTCGACAAAGAATACATACTCCTCTCTTCAAAAAATTTCCGATCTCTTCTAAAATAAATACATCCATAGAGTTTTTCAATCTTTACACATTTTCATAAAAATGTAAGATGGGAGATTTATCACTACGAAATGAGCTCCGATAACAAACGAACTTCTATTGATGAATGTCTCCTGCCAGAACTCCTGCTAAATGTGCTTCTAATCAGCTCTTCCATATAACATTCGAAAATCGAAAGAAAAATGGCTAAATTTCATAGAATAAAAACCACATCTCATCCTAAACATAATCTGCGTATGGATTACTTTGAAAATGCCATGATAAAGTTTGTTAAAAGAATCAAATTAAAAAAAAAATTAAAAAACACTCCTATAATCCAATTACTAGGAAAATTAATTAATTTGCAAATAAAGTGAGTATAAAACTGCTGACAAAACAAAAATTATTATAAGCTTGATTACCTACATATACTTTCATATCTAAGGAACTCAACAAATTCTATAAAGTTGTTCTACTCAATATATTAGATAGTATAAATACTGATCCTAAAATTTAACGAAATCAACAAAAATTAAAAAGTATACCGAAATAATAAACCCAAGTACCTTAAAGATCACACACTAAACTTTCATAACAACTCTATCGTTAGATTGATTTGTCTTTCCAGTTCTGACGTAGTTTCATTTAGTAAAACAATCCTAGATAGAATCACTCTTCCATAAAGAAAAAAAAGTGTCTCTCCCCCTTTTGATCTGACTCCGTATCTGATTTCCTTAAGAAAAACTGAGATTGAGCTTCATAACATTTGACAATACCTTAACAATATCCCCAATCCTCTTAAACAAAGCAAAAGGAATTCCGACTTCACGGATCTATAAATTAAATTAATCCTATTAGCTTGGCGATCCCTATTACATTTTGATAATAAACACTGGACTAAAAAGGACACACCCAACAATCCTTTACTGAAGTCATAGATAAGTGTAAAATCACTAGTTCCGTCGATGTTAAATAGATTATTGAGACTCTTCGCTGATAAGAAAACCTTCGACCAAAATTCCACATTCTTTAACAATGCCTTACAAAATTCAGCCTATTCAGAGAAAATAAAATTCAGCCAGGATACACTTCTCCTTACTAATCGTTTTCAGCCAGTAATTTAAGCAAAATATTACACGAAAAAAATATATAGGAATGACATCCAATGTAAATAAGAAATCGAGCCCCTAAGCAATATAAATTTAACTCGCCGATAAAATCTCACCTTTCTAAGACACGTAACCGCATAAGACGGAAGAAAAACATCTAGTTTAACCCTTTTTATAGCAGAAATGCCAAAACCAATGTGCCGAAAGAATTCCTAAAAATTGTAGAAAAATATTTAAAATACGCGCATATATATATATATTACAGTTTTAAATAAAAAATTCAATTAAAATACCTAACCTAGTTCAAACAATAATAACGAGTCACCTCGTTTTGTGTGAAAAAAAAACTTGTGAATCGCCAGGGTATATATATATATATATATATATATATATATATATATATATATATATATTTATATATATATATATATATATTTATATATATATATATATATTAACCGTTCAGCCCGGCTTTGCTCAGGCCCTATGTACTATTCATAACTTTATGTACATGTGTGCGTATATATTAAAAAGTTTGACTTATGTCTAGGTAACCTACATCTAAAATTTCAAGTATTTAGATTCAAAATTGGCGGAGGAGTTTATTAGGGTCTGCAAATGTCAACTCTTTCAACTTTGACATCTTGGTAGCCAAAATTTCGCGCAAAAACTGATTAAAAAACTTGCTGCATATCTAAATACCCTTTATGTAAAATTTCAAATGTTTAGACCCAAAATTGACTCAATAGTTTGCTAGATACCGCAAAGGTCAAATCTTTAAAATTTTGATCCCTTGGTCGCCAATTTTTCGGTCAAAACCGATTAAAAAGATTGGCCTATGTCTGAATACACTTTATGTAAATTTTTAAATGTTGACTTAAAATTGCTGAGTAATTTGGTAGAGACCTCAGAGGTAAATTTTTTTAAAAATTTTGTCCCCACTTTTGACTCCTTGATATTTATTGTTTTGGGCTGAAATCAAATTAAAACGTCTGATCAATGTCCAAGTAACCTACATCTAAAATTTCAAGTGTTTAGACCCAAAATTGGCGGAATAGTTTGATAGAGTTTCCAAAGGTCAAATCGTTAAACTTTGACCCATTGACAGCCAAATTTATGGGCGAAACCGATTAAAAAGATTTTCCGAAATCTCAATACCCCATATGTCAATCTCGAGTCTGTAGACTGAAAATTGGCAAATTTGGTAGCGAAATGTACACAAGCACATACACACACACACACACACAGACAATTACACTTGCATATATATATATATATATATATATATATATATATATATATATATATATATATATAGTGGAGTCTGGAAAGGTGAAAGTAGGAAAACACCACGACTGGTGAGAATACGAAGAACATTTATATCCAAACAGAGTTAGAGATACAGGAAGATTATTAAGTCCGTGGGGAGTCGTTTCTGTACGACATCCGGATAGCTCTCATTGAGCGGTCTTTACTTGCTGATTATATGGCTAATGGATAAGTCCATCTTAGTGATTATAAGGGTGTGTATGTCCCCACAACAATATATATATATATATATATATATATATATTTAAAAAAAATCATTGAAAATTTTATATCTATATCATTAATTGCTAGATGGAAAGATAATGTTTTTAAATTGCAACAATATGTACATTACATAAAATAAATCCAAGATAATTTCTTGATTCAATTTAAATTAAATTTAAATACCTTACTTTGTTAAATTTATAAAAGTGCACTTTGAAGATAGATACATTTCAAATTGAATCTTGTACCTTTATTTTTAAAGCCTATAGTAGAAACATTTTGTTTAACACTTTTCATACCTTGGATGAAATGCTTTTCTAACTTGTATCTTATCTTTTTAAGATTATATTTTAAAACTCTCCTTCTCTCTATTTCAGTTTGTATTTCTCCTCACACCACAACTCATTTTGGCAACCCCCTATTTGTATTATTACAGGTCTGAATATTCTCTCTTTTTCAGTTTGTATTTCTCCTCACACCACAACTCATTTTTTGCAACTCCCTCTTTGTAATACAGGTCTGAACAATTAGAAAATCTGAATTTAAAATAACCTTTTTAGATTAAATTTTTAAAACTTCTTTCAGAATAGAAAATCTCTAAAATTCAATAAGGAAAATATTTCATATTAGCAAATATTCATTAACAAATATTCAGTACATAACGAGGAAAATAGAGATGAAAATTTCAAAAGGAATGTATAACTGGTTACGGTCAATAGTAGTCCTCGCCAGCGAAAGTCTGTTATTAATATTATTTAAAACATTTTGTGTTCTCTTTCGCGCGAGGACTAATATATATAGTTAAATCGAGGTTTCATTGTAGACGACGAAACACGTGTCTGTGGATAATTATGTTTAAAAAAACAATATATGTGTTGCTCCCCATTTGGGGATTCCAAATTGATAAAAGGGAAATTATTTGCAACTCGCATTTAGGTAAAAATCACTTCGTATAAATAACTGAATTCATGCAAAAAGTATCGATATATATATATATATATATATATATATATATATAATACTTTCAGAATAAATAAGTTTATCACATATTCATTTATATCTAGTCAAAAAATCCACATCAACAACAGTTAGTTGTACGCTCATTTCTGATGCCAATTCCTTTACCAGCACAGGTTACAGTCAGACACCATGAGTTCAAAATCGAACCAAAATATCAACACTTCCGTACTATTCACCATAAAGAGCACAAAAAAAAAATTACGTTAAAGATACCGCAATTTATATTTTCCTGGAACTCCTACACATAATTAATCCACACAAAAAAGAAACAACAACAAAAGCAAAATAATTTAAAAAATAACAAACAAAAAATATCAAATTTTAAATTAGGAACAAAAATACTACGAAAGTTACAAAATAATTACAATAATAATAACATATTTTAATATAATAAAGATAACTAGTAAGTTAATACAGTCAAATAGCAAATAATCAAAAAGCGATTAAGAAATACAGATAATATTTAAAATAGAGACAAGTGAAATCGAAAATGCAAAACGACGAATTAAAATATATTAAAACAACGGGAAGACAAGTCGCAAAGTATCAGAAATTGAAATTGGGAATAAACATGTTTATAAACATGTTTAATGACTTCATAAACATGGTTAATAACTTCATAGAAAGATGATTTCCTAAGAGTAAACCAAACTATAACTCATTTTCACAAACAACGATCTGATGCAACGCTGTCAGAATGATGCCATTGAGTCACCTCGTTTGGTGTGAAAAAAAAAATATGTGAATCGCTAGGGGAGATAACCACATTTCTCCTCAACTCTGGAGGTAGTATTATAATAATAAACAATACGAATAACCAGTATGTATTCATCATCTCATACACGCACGCACGCGCGTGTTCGCCTTTAGCTGTTTTATAAAACTTTAGCCAATCACCAAGTCGTACGGCGCCTCCGCATGCCTGTCCGGTTTTGCTAGGAGATTCTTTGAATTCTTGCTGCAATGGCCTGATAGCTAAACAAACATTGGTGGCGTCCAATGTATGTCCACTGTCTGCCTTATAGGAACCGAAAGATAATTTAGACACTTGAAAGCAAGAGGCGATGAAATATCATCTGCATGTCAAGTTATATTATACTAGTTGAAAGACTTTTCTACGATGGTAAGAGACATTACATTAATTATAGACTCTTTTAATTTTGTTGAGTTAAATTATCGTAATATTGTAACGTGGCGGCCCTTCATTTTTTAAACAAACCGAATAGATAAGTGTAAAATGTTTCTTTTTTTTACTAACAATTTCAAAATATGAATGTTTATAATTAACTTCAAATGGTTATGCGTGGTGTTTCTTCTTCTTGTCACATTGTAACCATTATTTTTGTCGCTTATATCTTGTCACATTGTAACCATTATTTTTGTCGCTTATATCTTGTCACATTGTAACCATTATTTTTGTCACTTATATCTTGTCACATTGTAACCATTATTTTTGTCGCTTATATCTTGTCACATTGTAACCATTATTTTTGTCACTTATATCTTGTCACATTGTAACCATTATTTTTGTCGCTTATATCTTGTCACATTGTAACCATTATTTTTGTCGCTTATATCTTGTCACATTGTAACCATTATTTTTGTCACTTATATCTTGTCACATTGTAACCATTATTTTTGTCGCTTATATCTTGTCACATTGTAACCATTATTTTTGTCGCTTATATCTTGTCACATTGTAACCATTATTTTTGTCACTTATATCTTGTCAAGGTGGCATTTATTTTTTCACTTATTTCGTATCTTTCGACGAATATAGCTTGCAACATAGACTTAAAACTTTTAACCTCTAAATGGAATTCTTCATTCTCTTCCTACTTTTCTGTTTAGACATACGCATCTGAATTATCACACACACACACACATATATATATATTAATATAAACAAATTTACATGGTAACGACACTGGACATATTAATGTTTCGTACAAATGGTCTGTTAAAACCAGAAGTCCTTGTCAGACAACTTGATAAATGGTTGCTTTCCATAGAAGAAACCCGACCATTTATCTTCTGTATATAAATAAAATTAACTCATTTTTTCCCGTCTGATTTTGACATTAATAGGATTAAAAATCAAGATATTTCATGCAAATATAATATGCACAAACGGCAGAACAATATCTGAGGTGTGTTATAGGCTTATTATTTCTCAAATTCCTCGATAATCTTAGATTTCTATACTTTTTCTGCTGAGAAGTCACGGCCAAAATCGGTTAAGATTAATGGAAGTGGTAAAATATTTTCTCTCTAATAAATTCCTCCTCCCCCTGCCACCACTTAACACCGTTTGGGGATCGTTCACAATGAACAGTTGAGAAGAGAACACCGGTTTGGCTTCGTAGTTCTTTCATGTGAAGTTATTTAAAATCACTAAACTAAGCTGCAGTGCTCTGTGGCGTAGTGGTTAGCGTGCTGGACAATTCACATTATATTTTCACTTTCGCGCCGACCTACCATAGTCGTTTTTTTTTTTTTTTTTTTTCCTAAACAACTGGAATGGACTTTTCTTGGTGGCCGAACTGTTAACGTTTCAGATGTTTTTTTTTGTTTGTTTTTTTCACACTTTATTTTCCTACTTTTACTCATGACTCAGGGTTTGATCCTTCCTACTTACCTACCATAACATTTTTTAAAACTCCCCCCCCCCCCGTCCCGGAAACAAACACTCGGGCAACGCCGGGTACCCCCGCTAGTCCAAAATATTAGCATGTCCAGTGTCACGACCATGTAAATTTATTTATATTAATACAAATATTTCTTGCTCTTCTTTTATTGAGCACTCTTAATAAGCTCGTTAAATTCATTAGTTAGCACTCTTAAATAGCTTTAACCTGGATATATATATATATATATATATATATATATATAAACTGATGATACAATCACACAATCCCATTCAGGTACACTCAGCTTTACGAGATATGGGTGTCTCAGCTCATTCAGCTCATACAACAAGCAACAAGAAATATAAGTTATACTTGATTGTCATTCATGGCAATGTAAACTCTGTTAGAATCCAATAAACAGATTAAATGCAAATATAAGTATCTGCTCTATGAATTAACCTAATAACGTGCCTATAGCTAATTTAGCATCCCCAGAATTGCATTACTTTGCTTACTATTATATTGAATTAAACAGAAATACAAATCTGATAATTATTTGATCAATCTACATTTTGTGAAGCATGCATGATATAACTTGGTAAATGCGTTTAATGTACAAAGAGTAGTAAATACTAGCCTGACTGATAATGGTGATTGTAAATATTTAATTTGGTTTAATTTGGATACCGTTACTGCGTTCATCTAGGTAGTTTGAAGTTTGCAAAATATTAATCAAGTTAAAATTTTGTTCCATGTGGGGGGTTATAAAAATCGCTCAGAACTACTAACCATATAGATCGTGAAGCTCGGGTCAGCCTCTAAGGGGTGGACGCTAGTTAGACCATTTTGCCAGCAAATACCGTCTGATTTGAACAAAATCTTAAACTTCTGATTTTGCATTGAGGCAACAATAAATAGATTGATTTTTAGTACATAAATTGTACGTTTTCGGGCTTGATGACTAATTTCCCAATATTTTCCATTTATTAAGGAATGAGATGCTGTTATTCTTTACATAATTCTGTTGCTAGGCGAAGGCAGAACGTTTATTCACATGCCTAAATGATGTTATATACGCGTAAAAAACTCCCTTAAATATTATCCTACAATTCTAGCAAGAAGTCAATGGCAAATGGCTGTAGCGATAACGCAAATTCCTTTACAAATGCTATCGAAAGATGTGGAAAGTGCTGAAGACCAGAGCAGACATGTTGTCACCCAAAAGTTCACGGAACATTATCAGTTTTTGTGAGTTAGTAATCGCAGATAATAACCTGTGTGAGAACTAACAAGTAACAATAATAATGATAACGTAGTAAATAGTTTTATTATTCTTCGTTATGCAAGAAGAATGTTTTAAAAGATATGTCTCAGTCCATGCATTTCCGAATATAATTGAAGTAGAATAAATAGCGGTAGTGATTTTGACCCATTGGGTCACAGGTTGTGAAGTGTAAAGTACGATCTTCTGATTGGATAATGTGTAACAAAATATAAATCATATTTAATATCTCGGGTCCCCTCTTTTTGCCCTTCACCTTTTTAGTCGCGTGCAAGCGACTCCATAAGTCACTCCGTCCGTCCGTCGGTCGGTCGGTTTGTCCATAACACTTTTGTGTTTGACCTTTTTGGTTAAGATCAAAGGTCTGTTGTTAATAGATGCTGTTCTTAGCTTTTTAAACTTTTCTTGGCCTTTTGTCCAAGATCAAAGTGTAGTATTTGCTCGGTGGGGGAGCAAATAAATAGCAACCCCACATATAAGACCTTGGTCAATGTAGGGGCAACCCTTCATGCCAATTGTCACTATCCAGCTCCCCTACTCTTCGGGGAGTTGGTCCCCATTTCCCCTTCACTCCTCACTTTAAAAATCGGCCTTGTGCCTAATTTGTTCGGTGGGGGAGCAAATAAATACCCTTTCCTTGGCCTTTTGGCCAAGATCAAAGTGTAGTATCTGTCTTACTACATGCTGTACTTATTGTGATACAAAGTGGGGGATCACTTTTCTGTATTAATTTAATGTAAAATGATCACCCACTTTACAACCAGTCAGTATCAAAGCCATTCAAGTCATTCTCCAGATCATTCAATTTGTTTTTGAAGGATTCCAGTTATTTTTTAAGCATTCAAGTCATTCTTAAGGTCATTCAATTCATCCTTAAGTTCATTAAAGTCATTCTAAGTCATTTACTTTTTATTTATTTAAGTCATTTCAGCCCATTTTGGGGTAATTTTAGTTTATCTTTAAGAATTTCATGTCAATCCTACATTCACGCATTTATTCATTACACGGGAGCACGCGACTAATGGCTACCGGCCTTGTTATAATCTATAAGCGCCCGTGCAATCCGTTAAAAGTCAGTTAAAAACACCAAAAGAAAACAACAAGGGAGTGTGATGTAATTGTAAGTTTTGAAAATATTCAAGTTTTTGTCAAAATGTTGGCACTCTGCCGAGGTGCGGCGTTCGTTTGCCTACCCCGGCGTCAGGTGTGCAACGACCGCTAATTAACAGCTCAGGTGCTTTACCTTTGTTAACGCCACTTCTATTTAAGTTAAGTTGGATGTTAAAACGACGCTTAGTAACGTGTACGACGAAGCGTAAAGGGAATCAAATCGGGTTAAATATACAAATATACATTCCCCTCTGTTTTATTTTATTGTTGAGGAAATGTCGAGTCAGAATGTAATAAATTTTGTTGCAAGATTCGAAATATTTGATATTCTAATTGTAATGTTTTATAACGACACTCGTGTTGGGACCCCTTTTTCAAAACACGGCCGCCAGTTAAGATATGCTATCGGAGATAACACAAGGTCGGAATATAAAAAGAAAAAAAAAACGGTGAAAGTAAAAAAAAGACGTTTCTATTATTTGGATTATTGGACTACTGGTCTCATTTTCGATGTTATTCTAGTAACGTTTCAGCCGATGTAATTTCCGACCTTCTTCAGGTGCATCTTGTCCAACTCGAGAATCTTTATGTCGAACTCAGGAATCTATGCGGAATTTTAAACGAAATTCTTCATTTAATCCATTGAGGTAGCTTGCTCTCGTTCTTCAACTATGACCGGATAATAGATAAAAGTGTTAAGTAATAATTAGTTCTAAATGACAGTTTTTTGGAGGTTAAAGGTTAAATTTTCATTGTGAGCAAAACTAAAAATACAATTACAAATTGTTTCGACCCAATGATGTTACATGGAATGAGAGATGGATTCCGTTTGAAATTCTGAACAGAATATACATGAAGAGGGGCAGAGTTTACATCAGCCAAAACGTGAGAATAACAACAGTAGTCCGAGTAACCCAACTAATACAAATTACCAATCCTCATCTAAAAAATCAGAAACATAATAAAAAGTTGCAAAAAAAAATAAGTATGTCTGCTCCTTTAAGAACTCGATTCTTATTGTCGGGCACTTTACGTTGAAATGAAATAAGTCGATCTGTTAAGCCCACGTGCGTAGATCATAATGTAAAAAAATCATAAGATCACTCTCGGATGTCTTGAATGGCATTTACGCTTCATATAAATGTTAATTTCGTTGGCCGAGCGGTTTGTTTCTTGCTAATGGAGTCATAGATTGCTTAATGGCCCCGACCACGTATCCCTCGATCGTCAGTAATAGTAACTCCCTCCGCTGATGATTCCCGAAACGCTGAAACACTGTAAGTATTAAAAAATTATTATATAAGTCAATTTGTCTTATACTACGTTCCCTATTGACTCGAAAACGGCTTGATCGATTATTATTTTTTTTTATTTGACACAAATATACTTTATGCGTCTGGGAGTGGTGTTAGATAGGTTTTGTATTGGAATGCCTCCGATAAATATGGAAAATTGATAATCAAATAATCCGATTAATAAAGTCCGATTTGACTAGAGTTAACACCCTTATACAGCCTACCATCACAAGTGAATTTGAGAAATTTTATCACCGCACAAGCAGAAGGGCTCGGCGTATAAAATCAACAGTAGATAAGACAGGAGCGCATCCAAAATGAATGTTTCTGTTTAGTTTAACCCTCCCATATTTTTATTGTCATCGAAATCGATGAAATCACCAATTTTAGAATAAAATCGATTGATTTAGTTGCGAATACATCGCGGTGCACTGGAAGCAAACTTCACATGTCTCCCAGCAGCGATGTAGTCCAACATATAGAGCAGTGTACATTGCAGTGTAGAGAACCTACTGATAATTTGATAAAATCATTTTTTGTGTATATATAATGGCTGGAATTAAAGTTTGAAATGCAAAAATTAAGTATCATGTTTCAATTGTGTTCTAAACAAAAACATTCATTTTGAACGCACCCCTGTCATATCAAAAAACCTACTGTTAATTTTATATGCCTTTACTGATTGCGTGGTAATAAAACTCCTTAAATCTACTTGTAATGTTAGGCTGTATAAGGTGTTAACCTTAGTCAAAATCGCCTGTTCCTTCTTTCATCGGATTTTTTTCCGATTTTTCGATTATCGATACTTATCGAAAGAATTCCAATACAGAACCTATCTAAGAACACTGCCAAATACATGAAGCACATTGGTGTGAATTTTTTTTATAAAAAATAGTTTCAGCCGTTGTGGAGTCTATAGGAACGAACTAGCACACACAGACATACACGCACACAGTTAATTTAATATAATAGTAGATATATATATATATATATATATATATATAACTAGTATGGTCATTATGTTGATGTTAAACCCAATTTTATATATTTCTGTTAATTGCATTTAATATAAACTTTATTTTTATAGTAACTAATATTTTATACGCTTACTAATATTTATTAATAAGATAAAACGCTCACAAGAAAAATATTACTGTAAACAATGATAATTTAGATAAGTATACAATCACGCAAGTATACGAGCGTCATTTCGAAGGTAAAGCCTTCTATTTTTTAACTTAAAAGGTTAAAGAGCTAGGAAGACGAGAGTGGCATCATCGAAACGAGCGACCTTTTGTACTCCAGAATTTATTTTTCTACATAGTCACTTGCATTCTTAATGCAGCGTTTACTAGCGATGAACGATGAGCGTGCCGAATGCACTTTCAAAGTCAGTTAATAAAAGAATATTTTTTTAATAATAGGACAACATCACAAATTGTTTGCTTCTCCTTTTATCTCCATCTCGGTCACAGCTTGAACAGTTGTACTCTATGTGATGCTATCTTTCTTTATAAAGAACTATTCCAATAGTTTTATTCTTACCTTTCTTTATTACATTCGAGGGAGCTAATTACGCAAACGATATAATTGAAAACAAAGTAAGAACAGGGATTAACATACAATATAGTGAGAGAGGAAGAGGATTATACACAGAAACTTAATAAAAAAATGTATCATTTGGTTCATTAACTGCAAATTAATGTTAATTAAACAATAGGATTTGCCATATGAACTCATGGCGCAATGACTAAAGGCGTAGATTAGCAATATGTTCATTATTTGCTTTGAGCGGCATATTATTTTCTTGTTGATTGACTATTTCTTTTTTTTTTTTTTACAGCGAATGATGATTGCATTTTCCAATTATCTTCCAGGGAAGAATCACGGAAAAGAAGTACGTTCAATTCGACATTCGCACCCAAGACAGAAGGTATCTGGCTTCATTGCCAGATCGACTACCTGCAACGTTCTGTGCATATTAGCTAACATGAAATGGATAATATCGTTTAATTACTAAATCTAACTTACATGGCATATCCACTTTTAGCACACCCACTGTCAAATATTGTTACAGATATACATCGCGAATAATGTCAATAATTCCTTTCAAATGTCCAATGATGGGTATCTATATAGAAATACTTCAATTAAATCATGGCAACATACGATAATGATTGCAACTATGGCGCCACCAAATTAATGTTCTAATATACAATTAGAAACTGTAAAGATTCGCAAATTACAAACGGCAAATATAATAATGCAAATGTGAATCCGATTTGTTTTCAACGTGGTCGGTTGAACGTCTAGTCTCCAGGGAAACAATTTGATCTTTTTTTTTTCACGCAACATTTCTTCACACTACTACTGAATTATCGACTTGGCTAACGTTAAAGTACTTTACTCTTTAAGTATTTCTTGATGCAAATTTATCGGACGATTTTTGCATTTTCATAATAATAGCCACGTGATTAATTCATTCGCATAAAATGGTGTTTATTTCCAAAGATTTGTTCAAATGGTTCGCAGTTGATACGTAGGTAGTTTTATCACACTAAATCCGCCGCCTCTTCCTTCTTGCGCAAAATATACGGTTTGTATGAGCGCGAAAAAAAAAAGGTGAAAGTAAAAATGCATATGCAAACGACCAATATAAAATCGAAACAAATAATCGTGCGAATGCAGATGAAATTCGGATTTGCTATGAATGCTGAATCGGTGTGATTAGTTAAAATTCAAGCCAAAGACATTTCCATTTTTTTCGCAATTACATTCTTTCATAACGTATTAATATTTTATATTCCCAATTTGGGCGTGGCTTGATGAACAATGAAATTGGTTTTGAGCAAGGAAAAGTGGAAAGCAAATCTGTTTTTAATTATCAATCGATGTAGTTTTGTAGTTGAAACTTGCAGTCATTTTGCTTATATATATATATATATATATATATATATATATATATATATATATGTGTGTGTGTGTGTGTGTGTGTGTGTGCGTGTGACACGGTCAGGCGTCTGGATTTTGAATGATGGTCACTGTTAAATAGTGCGACCCGAAAAGCGGAATTGGCGCTGGTGGTGTGTTTTTTTTTTAATCGAAAAAGAAAAAAACGACGAAATTACATTTTTGTTTGTTAAATATGGAAACATGCAAAATAAGGTCAATCTTTATTAATTAAAACAAAAAAAAATCAGATGAACAATACATGGTATAATAAAGTCTCCCTACCAAAGTTCTGTCCACTCTGATTGACTGAGCTCTGAAAATTCTAATAATCTGGAATGCATCATATTGGAATGCAATATTTTCTATCGACAAATATGTACGAAAATAAGGAGCTTTTCTTGGTATTTTTTCACATTAGCTTCACCTACACAATTTTCTTTTAAATTACGGCTTTTATAGGTTTTTTACTCTCAAATATAAACAAAAATGGCCTTTCGTTCAATTTCCGAATTTCAATACATTAACACGGAGAAACAAACATTCTCATTAATTATATTTGAATGCGATAGTTTCTTATATGTGCGAAAATGCGGATTTTTCTTTTACATTAGATCCACTTTCACAGTTTTCTTTAAGATGACGTCTTTTATAGGTGAAATTGTTTATGCTGAATAAGAAAATCTCATTTAAATTCAGCAGAGACAAGTGGTTTGCGAAATATAAATACTTGTATTCTGCACTATAATTCACCCACCGCCATCCAGCTACCCCTATTAAGAACGACTTTCGGAATAGAAACCCTAAACATCCCAATGTTAAGAACGGCTTTCGAAATAAACACCCTATTTTGGAGGGTGGGGAATATTTGCCCTAAATTTAACTTGATATTCGTTGTCAGCATATACACCTGCAAATTTTAAAAAAAATGTAGGGGGCAGTGTCAGTTTTAGAATAGTGGATTTCTTTTTCGGCTAGGTGTCAGTGTCGGTCGAAAAAAATAGATTTGTTTATTGCGTGTGCGTAGAGAGCAGCCAGTCAATTACAGAGTATAATACAGGTCTTTTTATCTCAAAAGCTACTTGTCTATGCAAAATTTCAATCAGATTTTCTTATTTAGCATAGTCGAAAACCTACAATAGTCGATATTTTAAAAAATGGTAGAGGTGGACCTTATGTAAAAATTTACCATTTTTAAATAATAATACAATAATACAGAGTTTGCCAAACTACATTTGTTAGGCTTATCCAACAACATTCTTACATTCTTTTCTCGTCAAAATATTGTATATCCACAAGTATTGAGAACATAAACATATTAACGATACATTTTGTCTTTTTTTTTTGGCATTTTGCTTTTTTGTTTTTTATCCATTTATACAAACTGTGCAATAGCAACGCGTGGCCGGGTACAGCTATATATATATATATATATATATATATATATATATATATATATATATATATATATATATATATTGAGGGAATTAGACCTGGAGTCTAAAGAGCAGAGTTTATCTTAATGTACTAGTAAATGTATTGATACAATTAGAAGAAAACAGTGCTCATTTTACTGTAGATATATAATAGGTATAGGTATCCTAGAGATATTTTAATATTGAGTAAAATGATTCATAATTTTAAATTAAAAATTAGTTTCAAAAGGAAAACAAACAAATTCAACTAGATTGTACGATCGTTTCAGAAACGATGTTCATTTTGTTTAAAATAGCAATGAATATTGACAATTATTTGACAAAAGTTTTGTCCATTAATAACAAAGTCTTCTCATCAGCAAAAGTAGGGGAGGGAAAGCAGTTAAAGACACCAAAATAAAACTAGCATTTTAGTCGTGCGAGGCAGATATTTCTGGAAATATTTAAAAATAAAATTAAATTAAAATAAAATAAAAACCAAATTATTAATTTTATTTGATAAATAAATAAAGTAAAATAGAGTAAAATAAAAAAAATTATCAATAAGGTTAATAGAAAAAAATCATTTTTTATAAATCATTTTTTATAAAAATAATTTTTAATATTTATTATCAATTTAAATAAAATGAACATCGTTTCTGAAGCGATCGCACAATCTAGTAGATTTTGTTTGTTTTCCTTTTGAAACTGATTTTTAATTCCAAATTATGAATCGTGTTACTCTCTCTCTCTCATATATATATAAGGGGAAACACTCCGTTGAGAAAAATGAAATTCTCTGTAAGCTATAATGCAAATTTTCCTCCCTTTTGAAAGTTATTTTATTCTAAGAATAAATAAAATATACTTCTTCCTCAGTTCTACGGCTGTTACGGTGGATGCATCGACGAAGGTGTTGGCTATTGATAATGAATGATAACAGGTGTATATGGCCATACTGATGATCTTTAACAAAGATGAAGCATGCATATCTGCGGATCGCAACCATTACCACTGTTTGTTTCACATTGATTTCATTCTAAAATTCATTAGCTGTGACATATCTGTTAAGACATTTTTCTTGCATGAAATAACAAGTTTCTACTTTTATATTATTCACGTTTTTTTTTTGTTTTTTGTTTACTAAACATATTTTCAGTGAACGTATGTTGTTTCACATTAACTATTACACCAATTTCATTCCCCATATGTTTGTTGATTGAAATCTAATTTAGCCAACATTTTAATCAGTTACTTGGGATCTTATAATAGAAAATGAGTCACGTTTATCACAGTCAAAAGCCATTTGAGGATAATGGTGAAAGAGATCCGCAGTTTGGTGATGAATAACATATTCTGAGGACAACATCATAAACCAAACATTTTCACAAAAACGCAATTCATTATCAATAATTTACGTGATTAAAATAAGATTTGCACAGCGTATTTTACTTTAACTTTTCGACAAGTACATGTAAACGGTCTAAAAAAAACGAATCACAAAAAAAAACACTCAACAATCTACACATTACGAACAGAACAGCTTCTGTTTTAACTATTTTAAACTAAATTAACGATGAACTAAGCATAAGCTAACCCTAACCCTAACGTAACCCCAACGTAATTCTAAACTAAGTTTTGTAATTAATTTATAAAGTTGGTTTAATCACTTTCGATAGAAGCATCCGAACAAAAAACAACTAACAATTACTCCCCTAAATCCTCACATAATAATCTCCCACTCTGAAGCTTCTTTCTTTTTATATCCACATAATGTTTTTTAGAAAGATATATTTTATTTATCGATTTCCGGTATTTATTTCTAGAGATTTCTACGTGAGTAGATCTAATAGTAAGTTTTGAAAATAAATTTACCTAATGATTCCCTTAGTAGATGAAACACGGTCGCCAATGTGTAGCCTGATTGCTATATATTATTCATAACTTTATATATATATATATATATATATATATATATATATATATATATATATATATATAAAGTAGTAGCGTTCGTGTGTGTGTTTGTCCTTTTTTGTAATTTACTTCAGTAAGTTTTAAGAGATCCAGGGGCTCCTTCCTAACACTTGATTCCGTTATGATTTAAATTTTATATCCGAGGGCTCTTTTAAGAATAGATACTGTTCCCTTTATGGCTGCTATCTGCATTTCATTACAGCTTAGTCTTCCAGGGATTGCTTCTAAGTATTTCTGAAGATTCTTTTTATTAAGCCAGTTGCTCCTATCACAACCGGTATAATGTTTATTTCTTTCAGAGACCATGTCGTTTTTAGATCATTTTTTTAGGTTCTGATATTTTGTTCTCTTTTCCCGTTCAGCTCTGTTAAGGCCGAAATCATTTGGGACTGTTACATCAATAACGTGTGCAGTGTGTACAACTCCTCATGATCAAAGAAACACCTCTCCTCGTCAAGAATTATTAACGCCCATGATAGGATACTTCTGTCGAAGGAGACATTATATTTTATGCGTAATTTCTATACATACTATTCTTCAAACTACATCTACATTGATTGAGTTACGGTCATTAGCATATCTATCTATTTAAATCTATTTAAATAATTAGCTCGATGATATTGCTTATTCGACATAATAGCCTCGTTTTAACTGTAATATTAAAAAAAAAATTATTTAGTTTCTTTTCATTTCAATTTATATTCGATTTAACTTATTTTTACTTGAAATCTGACGCCGTTTAATTTTCAAACCAGAAAACCAAAGGAGAATAACTTTGAAAAATTGTTTTAAACGAAGCACGTTATTAATTTTTTTCTGTAATAGATTTGTTTTCATTTCGAAATATTCTTCTGAGCTGGGCTATTATTTTTATCTTTAATTCGGAGAAAAATAATTAAAACTAATGTCCTCATTTACTTGCATCCCCACGAGGGCAGAGTTAGTCAGACGCAGGGCCAATTTTCAATATGAACAAAATCAACCATCCCATAAATTATTTGCTCCTTTTTTTTTGTTTATAAAATTTAATCAGTGTTGCCCAATTTTATTATAATAATTATATCATAATAATTTTATTATAATCATTATATTATAATAATTTTATTATAATAATTATATCATAATAATTTTATTATGATAATTATATCATAATAATTTTATTATAATAATTATATTATAATAATTTTATTATAATAATTATATCATAATAATTTTATTATAATAATTATATTATACTAATTTTATTATAATAATTATATCATAATAATTTTATTATAATAATTATATCATAATAATTTTATTATAATAATTATATCATAATAATTTTATTATAATAATTATATTATAATAATTTTATTATAATAATTATATCATAATAATTTTATTATAATAATTATATTATAATAATTTTATTATAATAATTATATCATAATTTTATTATAATAATTATATCATAATAATTTTATTATAATAATTATATCATAATAATTTTATTATAATAATTATATTATAATAATTTTATTATAATAATTATATCATAATAATTTTATTATAATAATTATATCATAATAATTTTATTATAATCATTATATCATAATAATTTTATTATAATAATTATATCATAATAATTATATTATTATAATTATATCATAATAATTATATTATAATAATTATATCATAATAATTTTATTATAATAATTATATCATAATAATTTTATTATAATAATTATATCATAATAATTTTATTATAATAATTATATCATAATAATTTTATTATAATAATTATATCATAATAATGTTATTATATTAATTATATCATAATTTTATTATAATAATTATATCATAATAATTTTATTATAATAATTATATCATAATAATTTTATTATAATAATTATATCATAATAATTTTATTATAATAATTATATCATAATAATTTTATTATAATAATTATATCATAATAATTTTATTATAATAATTATATCATAATAATTTTATTATAATAATTATATCATAATAATTTTATTATAATAATTATATCATAATAATTTTATTATAATCATTATATCATAATAATTTTATTATAATAATTATATCATAGCAAGTGTGTTTAATTGCCTGCGATACAGATTTTCTTTATAATTTCTTTAATATCTAAAATTAAAAATGGTCACGTGACTCGGCGCCGTTTAACCCCTAAAAAAATAAGACCTACTTGGGAAGGGCTTAATACGTTTAAACAGTCTTTATAAATAATATGGAAGAATAAATTTTGAAAAAAAAGAAAATTAATATTTTAGCGTGGGGGATCACTTTTCTTTATTATTTAAACGTAAAATGAGCACCCACTTTTTTGCCACAAAGCGTTAAACGAGACATTTCATCTCTAGCATTTTTTTTTTCAAGTTTGGCGATCGACGGCGGGGAGGCAAAACATGAGAAATACAATTTTTGTTCTTTATTTTTTTTTTTGTGATGGGGGCCGGTAATTACATTTGAAACATAAAATTTAATTAATTTTTATGAGACCATTCTGAACTTTCACCTAACATAAAATAAAACGAACCACAAAATATGACAAATTCATTTTTTGTGGGGGAAGGATTACATTAGAAGTATAAAATGACGAAAAATTTAATTTAATTGTTTTTGGAATTAATTTTTGGAGATTTGTTTTTGCGATCGCACGGGCATTCGCTGCTATTTTTATTAAAAGTTGTAATGATTTATTTTTAACTAGCGTTACTAGGTTGTATTTGATATATTTGAATATTCTCTCCTAATACCTGATTTCCGGCAAAAATAATAATTGTCAAAAAATATTTGTAAGAAATTAAAAAAAGAAAAATTTTTATTTTCCAAGCCTGTAAATAAATATTTTGATTCCGCTTGTCCTAAAATACGTTGAACAATATTTAAATGCAGATATTCGCATTTATTAATACAAAGACGTGATGACAAAAGTTTAAAAATATGATTTACTACCATCAGCTAGAATCGAAACCAAATCATTTTGCGTTCCAAACAAAGATTCTAAGCGTTTTAAACCATTCTTGGTGCATAATTACTATTTCCTGTTAATTGCAGTGCTATGTGACCAGTAGTCAGTAGCCTGTCTGTTTAATATTTGCACACACATACGCCTACTATTTTATTTATATAGATTAGTTACAAAAAATTCTATTTTGTATGAAAATGAATGTCGAATCTTAGTTATAAATATCGTATAATTATTTGAATGCAGTAAATGTTTCAGGAAAATTTTCTTAAAAAAAATCAACACATTTTTCTCAGAAAAATACAAAATAATAAAAACACAAGCATTAGAAAAAATTTACATTTTTTGTTGGAAATTAACCTTTTGTTCATCTAATCGCTAAATGAATAACATACACACGCACACACACATATATATATATATATATATATATATATATATATATATATATATATATATATATATATATATATGCATGTTTTCGTATATGTAATGTAACGTCCAAAATTATTATTTATAAAAAATAAAAAAATATAATGCACGCATTCGGAAACGTTAGAGTTTTTGTATGAAATTAATATTTGTTTATCTAATATATTAAAGAATAAAGAAAATATATAGACAAAAATATAAACATGTATTCGTATATTTTAGTTAACGTCCGAAATTCGATTGTCTTTGTAAATAAAAGGAAAAACAACGTCTGAAATTCTTAGTACTTTAAAAATAAAATAAAATTCACGCATTCGGAAACGTAAGAATTTTAGGTACTTGTGCGGTGTACGAACCATGTTGAAATAATCACATTGTTTAGAAAGACATTCTTAACATGGTGAGGGACTTGTTAACTATTTTGTTTAGTTTCATCTAAGAATTTAATAAAAAAAAGATACTATAAAAGTTTAATTTAACTTTGAAAACTTATCTGAAATTTAACACGGTTCGTCCACTGCAAAAACACCGAATATTTTTTTAACATTTATTATTGTTTATCTAATCGGTTAAAAAATAATTAAAAAGAAGATATGTCTTTGTATATTTGAATTAATGTCTAAAATGTTTATGTAAAAATAAAGAAAAACGCAAGCATTCAGAAGTGTTAAAATTTTTGATTTGAAAATAATATTTGTTTGTCTAATCGATAAATGAATAATATATATATATTTATATATATATATATATATATATATATATATATATATATATATATATATATATATATATATATAGGGTTGTCTTCATATTTACAAATTGAAAATCGCGAGTAAAATTTACGTGTTATTTCATTTTTTTTAATACAAAGACATGGAAAAAAATGGTCACTCTTACAGAATTTAACCCGGTTTCCCGGGAATTCCTGTCAAGCATGGATCGGGCGCGACCAGCAATTATCGGATTAAGAGATGCAGTCTAATTTCAAAACTAGCAAAACCGAAAAAAAAAAACAAATGCAATAAAAAAAAAACAAATGCAATAAAAAATAACAAAAACCTGCCGTAAAGTGACTGAATATATTTTTTTTCTTATTTTAAGATTTTTTTTTGTTTTTGCAATCTATTTATCATCAAAAGATTTTATTTTTCCGTGTACGTTGGCGAGATTGTTCCCCATCTAATTTCTACAACTTTCACATTTATTTTGAAACGTTTTTCCTGTTAATATAATCGATTACCGATTTAGGTTTTAGATTATAAAAAAAATTGAAAAAAAAAATACGGTTTCAGTTTTCAATTATAACGCTGTACTAAATTGAACATGACTTTTGTGGCCACGATAAAAAAAAATGGAAACTTTCTTATGTGGTCGGAAGTTAGGTGTTCCATTTTTTGAGTACTGACCATTTGAAATATATTTTTTTTTGTTTGGTAATATAATTTCCAAGCGAGACGGGATTCTTTCAAGCAAGAGAGGATGCTTTCAAGCTAGACGATGTGTTAGATAGATAGATAGATGATGGAGAGAAAGGGGAGTAGATACATAGATGAAAGAGGGAAGAGGAGTGTACAGAAATCTCCACGTTAAAAAACGACCCTGATGTCTAACTCTGTCTCGTGGAGAAGCAGTGTGAAAAGGAAATCTTTCTTTTTCAACCCCTCCGTTATAACCCGTAACTTCTAGTCACATGTCATTTCTTTCATCGTTGCCACAAATTTCGTGTTCAACTTAGTACAATGTTATAACTGAAAACTGAACCCCAAGTGAAAAGTTATAGAAAAACTTTTTTCAATTTTTTTTTATGATCTGAAACTTAAGTCTGTAATCGATATTAACAGGGAAAAGGTTTTAAAAAAGTGAAAATTGTGGAATTAAGAGGGAGGACAATCTCGCCAATGTCCGCCATTTTTTCTTCAAGAAAAGATGAATGTCTTACTTCTTTTAACCCTGAATTGTTAGATGTAAAACAAACTTTTGTTTCAAAAGTTTTTACAGTAATTTTTTTTTCTGGAAACTGATTGTTTTTAGAAATTATGTAAAAATAATTATGAAAAAATCGTAATTTGTTAAATGAAAAGTACAGGAAAGGGAAATTTTTCAAGAAAATTTAATTAATTTTTTACGGCTGTTCATTGCCGGTGGAAGAACTTTCTGGAGATGAGGATATTTCCTTAGAAATCTTTACTTCGGTCGACTGTTGGCCGGTCATCGACAGCTAAGACGGAGGAGATGGGGTAGAGAAAATGGAAGGAAACTCTCCAATCGGTTGAATGAAAATAAAATAGTTTCAAATTCGCCAAAAAGTGTCAATGTAGTAGTGGAGTTGAAGTCGCAAAATAATCTCGAACCCTCTACCATCTAAAAGGACTTAAATTCCTGTAGCCACCGTTACGTTTACATGAAAACAATGTAAACAATTTTTTTTTATAATTTTAAACAATGGATACCATATTTAATGATAAACAATATTAATAAAAATAGAAATATTAAATTATCAGAACATATAAAAAATAGGTTTAAACAATATAAATTGAACATTATAATTTTAAGCAATGTAAGAATATTTTTATTTTTAATTCGAAATTGAATCATGTGATTATTATTAAATCACGTGAGCAGTTATAAACGATACAAATTAATATTAAACACGCGTATTCTAGTGCTATTTATTAATTTTCACGCGTATTCTCTTTCACAACTATAGCCACCACTTTTAATATTAAAAAATATCGCTTTATATTAAAAAAAACTACTTATTTGCGGAATATTAAAATGCGATATTCGTTTTCCGCATACCAGAAAATCTATTAATTATCGTCATTTTAAAAGAAAAAATTAAGGTGGAAACCAAGTCAAAATTTACGGTTTAAAATTATAAAATGTTCGGTAGTTATGTATTTTATGTACCGTGCTGAAATAATAACATTATTGTTTCGAAAGCCATTCTTAATATAGGGAAGGTGTTCTGCAAATATTCTGTGCTTCCAATTTAAAATTTAATAATAAAGAAAAGATCGTGAAACTTGAATTTGTGATTTTTAAGAACAATTTTTTAATAGAATATGTTTGTTTTTTTTCAAGTCAGTTTCTATTTAACCCATAGTTGAGACCCTAACAGGTACTACCACTTCGGGTCAGAGTGGATCTGGGAGCAAATGCCAATTAAAGGGTGGTTCCACGCTCCCCAAAGCTCGCAAACTGGGGCATACAATTGGATATAGTTTAAGGTAATATCCAGGACCAGGAGGAAGATGATGAACGATTTATATGTATATATATATATATAACTAGCAAAAGTACCCGACATTGACTGATCAACTTGATCAGCGCCCGGCATATTTCGGCGCGTTACGTCAGTTACCAGTCGAGCTAGTGCCAAAATTTATGGAATTGCAACAGCACCAGGGTAATCAAGCGTTAGTTATACGGTGAAACAACATGATCAGTAATGGTGGAACTTCGGTAAGGCTTCATTTTTGAAGGAGTAAAAATTTCATAAAACATTCAAAAATATTCAATCTCGATTGTAATGCATTGCTTTACTTGCTCTTACATATCCCATATGAATATTCGAATTTTAATAACGAGCACTTATTATCGTCTTACAATTTTTAGATGCCGTTGTATAGCATTGGAAATATAATCATAATGACGTGTCTTAATGTTTTAAATGAGGACTGATGATTCGTATTATTTAGATTTATCGGACTACTGTCAAGAGATACACCTGAAGAAGGTCGGAGGTTACATCAACCGAAACATTATGAAAAGTAGTTCGATAAATCCAAATAATACGAATAATCATAATGATTTATAATATTGTTGAACATATACTTTTGACAAAATATTTATTTATAATATCATTGAATATATATATTTTGTTATGATTTTTATATACTATCATGAAATATATACTTTTTTACAATATATACTTATGATATAGTTAAACATATATTTTTGCTATTATGTTTATTCATAATATCATTGAATATATGTTCTTGTTATAATATTTATAATGTACTTGAATATACATTTTTGTCATAATTTTTATTTATATCACTTTTTTACAAAGGAGTCACCACTTATCAAGACCCGGATGCCACTCGATGATAATTGTTAATGAGTGTACGGAAGCCAATGGGAAAACGTCATAGTTAAGGAGATGACTTATCAAGAATTTGTTAGCGTAAGACCTGAAGACAACCATATTGTTGTCAGCTGGAGAGCAGGGAAACAGAAAAGATTTCAACAGGCATTAAGTTCTAATAAGTTTGTTCGTGGAATCTTCGTTTAGGTTTGATACAGATAAAGAATATTGAATATATATTTTGTCATTAGGGCTTATTTATAGTATCAGTGACTATATATAATTGTTATATATATATTTTATTTATCATTGAATATCTATTTTAGTAATCTTTTATTTATAATACAATTGAATATATATTTTACAATAATTTTTTAAATCATCATTGAATGCCTATATTCTCATAATTTTTATTTATAATATCATTGTATGGATATTTTGTTATCATTTTATATTTATAGTATCATTGAATGTATATTTTTGTTATAAATTTAATTTATAATATTATTTAATATATATTTTTGTTATTATTTTTATTCCAAATATCATTATTTTTGTTATACTTTTTATCAATAATATCATTGAATATGCATGTTCATTATCCTTTTTATTCATTATATCATTGAATATATATTTTGGTTATAATATTTATATATAATTTAATGTATACTTTAGTCAGGATTTTATTCCTAATATTGAATGTATAATTGTTATGAGTTTCATTTATAATAACATTGAATATGTATATGTGTTATAATTTTTATTTATGATATCATTGGATATATATTTTTGTTAGTATTTTAATTTATAATATCATTGAACACATATTTTTGTTATGATTTTTATTTATAATATTATTGAATATATATTTCATTATAATTTTTATTTATAATATTATTGAATATATATTTTATTATAATTTTTATTTATAAGATTATTGAATATATATTTTTGTTATAATTTTTATTTATAATATTATTGAATATATATTTTTGTTATGAGTTTTATTCATATCATTGAATATATATATTTTTGTTATAGTTTTTATTTATCATATCATTGCATATATATTTTTGTTATAAGTTTTATTCATAATATCATTGAATAAATAATTTGTTATCATTTTTACTTATATAATTATCGAATATATAGTTTTATTACACTTTTAATTTATAATATTATTGAATATATATTTTTGTTATAAGTTTTATTCATAATATTACTGAATATATATTTTTATTATAATTTTTATTTATAATATTCTTGAATATATATTTTTGTCATATATTTTTTCATAATATCATTGAATATATATGTTTGTTATAATTTTTATTTATAATATTATTGAATATATATTTTTGTTATAGTTTTTTTCAAAATATTATTGAATATATATGTTTGTTATGAGTTTTATTTATAATACCATTGAATATATATTTTTCTCATAGTTTTTATTTTTGATATCATGGAATATATATTTTTGTTATAATTTTAATTTATAATATTATCGAATATATATTTTCATTATAATTTTTATTTATAATATTATTGAATATATATTTTTGTTATAATTTTACTTTATAATATCCTCGATTATATATTCATATTATAATTTTTATTTATAATATTATTGAACATATATTTTTGTTATAATTTTAATTTATAATATTATCGAATATATATTTTTTTATTATAAGTTTTATTTATAATATTATTGAATATATATATTTGTAGAAGTTTGATTTTTGATGTCATTAATATATATTTCTGTTACAATTTTCATTCATAATATCATTGCATATGTATTTATAAAAATGTTTTTGCCTACATTTCAGATTTCTATATATTTTTTATATAAATAGAGTAGGGAATTATTGGATTATACTTTTTGGGAATATATTTTCTGATATATATATATATATATATATATATATCTATATATATATATATATATATGTACAACCTAAAAGTTATCGGAAATAAATTGGGCATTCGATTGATTATTCTTACAAAATATTTGACCAGTTTTTACGAACATTTTTGTTTGGAAACGCTCATTCAGACATTATCTTTGGATAGAACTTGAATATTTTCCAGATATAATCCTCGGGTCTCGGGTGTCTGCAGGTTTTTTGGACAATCAGGACAACCAGGATTGTGGATATTTTTCCTTGCAAGTAAATCCTGGCTGAATATTCTAAATCATATAGTATTCTTGGTTCAAATAAGATCTCATCCCATGGCTTACGAATACTGGATTTTAAATCAAAACAAGTAAACATGAAGACAAACCCTTAATAAAAAAACGAGCAATTAGTTAACGTGAGTTGTTTTCTTTGTTGTTTTTCGTCGTGATGTTTTCCTGTGGGATCCGAAATTAAATAACAATAAATAATAGAAAAATCGTTGGGAAGATTAATGGACTCGAATTGCTGCGAAGTGATCTTATGTACTCTAATAGAGGGTAACCTGAGTTGGCCAATTAGATAGCCACGTTTGCCGGCAATTATGAAGCCAGATAACTATAGTGTTTTCCGCTACGTACGAATATTGATTGACTGATATTTGAGGAAATCTGTCATTACCATCACGTTTAGAATTTGAAAGTTCAAAAATCTGAATGTGACTTTAAATGCATGCGACGAGTAAGAAAAACTTAGTTGGCAATGCTTCCAGTCTAATGTAATCTGTATGGATTTTCGGAATAATCTCCAACATTTAGCAGCATCGAGTTGTGCGAAAAGGGTAAGGGTTATAAAAAATCGTGATGAGCTATGGTGAACACACAAAGGGGTTATGCATAAGGAAATGGCGTTGACTGATTCGAGCAGACATATCGGAGGACATCGAACCTTTAGGTCTGAAGAAGTAAGACGGTTTAAACTGGACCTGTTTTCTTAGCTTGATGTAGACATCAGATCCATGGCATAAATAGTGTGATTAGTGCGGGATGTCTTTGAGTGCAATGGAAGTTAAAACGTTAAGACCTATCACAGCTGGCGATACCGCTCTGGCGTGTTGTGAACGTATTGACTGCAGGTACATCCGATCAGAAATCACGCAACCCCCATCCCCAATACAAAAGGGAGAAACGCACATATGCTTGGGGGAGTTCGGTTGAGAATTTAGGCGGGGCAGTTCATCAAAGCAGTTAGAAGGCAGTTAGTGAGATTCTAAGAAGACTGGTAATCTAGGAAATATGAAGAAGAGAAAGAAAAAGAAAGAAATCAAAAATGGGTTGCGCGCGGGAAACATTTCCAGGGAGTGTGAAAAACTCCATGAATAAAGACTCCACAAGTAAAAAAAAAAACATGCATTTTGGTTCCAGGTCAACGAGTTGAGATGAAAGACAAAGAAAACAGAAGGAAAAGGTAGGACTTTCACTATATGCGCATATGTTACACACGAAAGAATTGCACACGTAAATAGACAGATGGTCATGACCATGTCACAATTACATAGATATTATAGACACGAGATAAATATACACCTCCTCCTACTTCATCATCATCATCATCATCACTCCCCCATACGTAACACACACAGAAGTCAACCTGCAGTTAGGTGGTTGGAATGGTTAGTGTTGAGATAATGGGAATTCCTTTGGAAAAAAGTGAAAGGCATGTGAGACCAGCTCCGTAAATGATTGATAGAATAAGTTTGGATTGGAAAGGTTTGTTTTCTGAGTGCATCTTGAAAACGAAGGAGTATCAAAACATCGGGTACGTAGATAGTAAATTTACAGAAACTTAGATGGCTGATCGAAAAAGAAACTAGGAAATCTTTAATAGAATTGATTAGTTAAAAGTTTATAATTATCTAAACTTGTATATCATATCTTGAATAATTCTTTTATTTCTTTAACTATATTTAATTTGAATTAAATTGCATTTTTAATGATGGAATTGATTAGGCATGTAACTTTCCTTTGCAAGTTTGAATTAATACGTTAAGCTTTTCCTACGAAATTTTGTAATTGAATGGAGCTATTAAACCCGTAGACCAGATGCAACCACAGACCCACCAACCTACACACGCACACATTGTGTATATATATATATATATATATATATATATATATATATATAAAATAGATCAATTAGACTACTTGTGACTAATATTTGTTTCACTTAGATGGTATTCAAAAATTCATAAACTGTAATACCGCTGTGTCGACATTCTTTTGGTATAACTAAAAAAAAAAAAAAAACAACTCATTGTGAATAACATAGAAGTAAAATGATTGATTATTTTTCTATTATATTCACATTTATGATGTGGACAGACGCTATAACAGTGATAAAAGCTAGTCACTATTTGTCTAAATGCTTACAAAGATATTAAGAAATAGAGGGACAAGAAGAGGGGCCTAGACAACTAATCGGTGATTTTTTCTTAGTTAATTAGATTAATTAAAACATGTTTTCAAACCTAACACAATCCCCGAACTAAGATATATTTGGACATGTACATTGTGTTAATAAAATATTTAGGGAAAAGCATTTCGTATAATAATAGATATGTTGATTATTGTTTTATTTTTGTTTTTGTAATCATTCACTCGCATGAAGGAATACTGATGTGATTTCTTCAATTCGGTTATTACGTTGCATTTTAATGTTGCATTTTAATGTTGCATTTTAATGTTGCATTTTTACGTTGCATTTTAATGTTGTATTTTAATGTTGCATTTTAATGTTGCATTTTGACGTTGCATTTTAATGTTGCATTTTAATGCTGCATTTTAATGTTACATTTTATGTTGCATTTTAATGTTGCATTTTAATGCTGTATTTTAATGCTGTATTTTAATGCTGTATTTTAATGCTGAATTTTAATGTTTAATTTTAATGCTGCATTTTAATGCTGCATTTTAATGTTGTATTTTAATGTTGCATTTTAATGCTGCATTTTAATGTTGCATTTTAATGTTGTATTTTAATGTTGCATTTTATGTTGCATTGTAATTTGCTATATTAATGTTGCATTTCGATGTGGCATTTTAATGTTGCATTTTTTTTTACATTTAATGTTGCTTATTAATTTTGCATTTGAACGTTGTATTTTAATGTTGCATTTTATGTTGCATTTTAATGTTGTATTTTAATGTTGCATTGGTATGTTGCATTTTAATGCTGCATTGTAATTTGCTATTTTAATGTTGCATTTCGATGTGGTATTTTAATGTTGCATTTTATTGTTACATTTAATGTTGCATTTTATGTTGTATTTTAATGTTGTATTTTATACTGCATTTTATGTTGCATTTTATATTGCATTTTTTCATTTCAGTGTTGCATTCATGTTGCATTTTATACCGCATTTTAATGTTGCATTTTTATATTGCACTTAAATATTCTTTGGTTGGATTTTAATGTTGCATTTTTATATTGCACTTAAATATTCTTTGGCTGCATTTTAATGTTGCATTTTTATATTGCACTTAAATATTCTTTGGTTGCATTTTAATGTTGCATTTTTATATTGCACTTAAATATTCTTTGGTTGCATTTTAATGTTGCATTTTTATATTGCACTTAAATATTCTTTGGTTGGATTTTAATGTTGCATTTTTATATTGCACTTAAATATTCTTTGGTTGGATTTTAATGTTGCATTTTTATATTGCACTTAAATATTCTTTGGTTGGATTTTAATGTTGCATTTTTATATTGCACTTAAATATTCTTTGGTTGCATTTTAATGTTGCATTTTTATATTGCACTTAAATATTCTTTGGTTGCATTTTAATGTTGCATTTTTATATTGCACTTAAATATTCTTTGGTTGGATTTTAATGTTGCATTTTTATATTGCACTTAAATATTCTTTGGTTGCATTTTAATGTTGCATTTTTATATTGCACTTTAATATTCTTTAGTTGCATTTTAATGTTGCATTTTTATATTGCACTTAAATATTCTTTGGTTGCATTTTAATGTTGCATTTTTATATTGCACTTAAATATTCTTTGGTTGCATTTTAATGTTGCATTTTTATATTGCACTTAAATATTCTTTGGTTGCATTTTAATGTTGCATTCTCACTAAAATCGCATCAGGTTTTTTTCTTTGCATAACTCGATTACATAATCTCAGACTTAATTTTGGAACTCGTTATACTCGGTATCGATTTCAAAAATTCAATATTTGCATTTTATATCGGTGATAAGTTATCGATCTTATTAATATAATTCACATGTTTCCTGTGGTTATCCTCCTCATGAAACTTATAGTGTTAACGTTTCGGCATCCCAAATTTCGGACCTTCTTCAGGTGTTGTTTGTTAAAGTCTTGTTATACATTTGCCATTCCTGTGATCATTTTAGCTTCATTAGTCAGATGTCCTTGTTGTGCATTAACATTCGCATTAAAAAGTCGCTGTGGGTAGACCACCCCATGTGACCACCTGGATGATAGACTAGTGCACAGAACGTAATATTTTGTTACATTTTATTCTAGACAGAAACTATCACGTGATCAGCTCAGCAAATCACGGCGTTGTGTTTATCTTTCTACTCTCGCACATAAAATATCTTTCGAATTTGGTTAATATTTGTTTACTACAATTAATCTTCTGCCCCCCCAAAAAAAAATAATTAAAAAAAAACGGGTTTAGGTATGCCACACAAGCAGGTTGTGTCATTTCGTATAAAAATATCCATATTAGTTAAAACCGATGGGCAGATAAATGAGATTGCTTAATCTATGTGCTTAAACTTGAAATCAGATGAATACCTGATATGTGTGTATGTATCAGGCATGCATATAAAACTGCCGTTAATAATTAAGGTGAATAAGAGAAATGAATATGAACTGAAATATGCAAACATAAAAATTGCACATCTACTTGAATCCTTGTTTTATGATGGGTAACACAAGAAAAAAAAAGTTCTATTCCCGGCAGCTGTCATACACTGAGAACGGAAAATGACTCCATATTAGTTATGTTTGTAATTAATAATTTACACAAGAAATGGATATGATAATGAGAAATAAGTATTAATTTTTATTACTAAATGCAAGCACAGAACATAAGACAGTCAAAATGGTAGCCATTAATTAAACTGCGACTAAAAACGAAACCATTTTTATTAAACCAAATACTAATGATAAATCCATCTTAGCCTCATAATCCGATGGCGGTTGAGATTTTTCCAAATCCTTCAATATTATTACAAGTTTTTCAAAAATATTTAAGCATCCTATAATTATATCACATCATATTTTACTCTTTAAAAGATAACAGCATTCATTTTGAAAAACCTTTGAAAAAAAAAAAAGCTGCATTATTTCTTAGTTAAACGTATTAAGAGAATAAACTATGTTCTAGTTTTAACAGTCTATTCGTTTTGGCTCTTCTATATTATTTATGCTCTATTTACAATACTGAGTATCAATTATAGTATTAAGAATTTATATGATATCCCTGGATACCTACTTTAGGATATCTTTGAAAAAATAATTGTACATTTTTATGAGGACTTTTGAAATATATATATATATATAATCATCCACATACAGTACTGTTTCACAGCTCATCAGTGCGCCTAGACAAGCAACTGCCTCCAGCAAGGACCGAAACCTGATCGCCCAAACGACAGTCGGAGCTTCTAACCGTTGCGCTATACCACTGCTGCTATGTTTTAACATTTACATTGCTTGAATCTGTAGAAGTTAGTTTGTAAGTGCAATTAAATATAATAAAAGTGATAATTTAAAATAAGCTCTTTCTACTCTTTTTATTATTTTATGCTAAATTTATTTCATTTGGTAAATAATTATTATTATTATTATTATTATTATATTTTCATTGACAGAGTTTTTTTTTCCCCTTTTAAAAACTCATCAGTCTGTGTAGAAGACTTATTAATCTCTACATTTGACTTCCTAACTCCCCGGACATTAACAGCACACGATGCTGCAGTAACAGAACGACGTTTTATCTTCTGAGCCAAGAAAAGAGCTGCTTTTAATGGAAGAAACAGACGTTTTTAAATAATAATTTAAAAATAAAACCATGCCTGAGGATAAATTATATATATATTGAACAATATAATGGGAGTTGTCTACCGTACAACTAAGATGGAATTTTTTTTCTGTATAAGTTTACAAATGTGAGACAAATGAGACTAAAAACTAAAGTGACACATTTAGTTTAGTTTATGATATTTGATTTGCGTCTCTTTATAAACTAGTTTTCGGCTCTCTTATTATTCATTGTAATAAAGCATATATAATATATATATATATATATATATATATATATATATATATATATATATATATAGTAATTTATAAAATATATATGGCGATTAAGCTACACTAAATATTCGGCGTTTCATCCACTCTAGGATTCGTCAGGCTTATGCATAAGCCTGAAGAGTCCTAGAGTGGATGAAACGCGGAATATCCAGTGTAGCTTAATTGCCATATATATTTTATAAATTACTAACTAGCTCTACCTACCTATTGAGCACTTTTGAAGTAAATACTTAAAGTTTACGCATAAATCTATACTTTCGTATATTATTTTTATGTGAGTAAATGAAGTAGTTTATATATATATATATATATATATATATATATATATATATATATATATATATATATAATCACCATTTCCCCAGATACAGGTTTGCAGGTATTTTCTCAGCAACAGAGTCAAACGAAAACAAAAATACGCTTGACCAGAAATAAATAAATACATCCCATTTCATTTTCTCAACCGTGATCGAGTAGAAGTGTTAATTATTTTTATGTGAAAAAAACGTTGATTAGCAATCAGTTCTATGTGATGGTCTTCTGGAAATTGAAGGTTCGATCCTTATCACATGCGATGATAACATAAAAATTAATTAACGATCATGGCTGACGGAACGAGAGTAATCCATCTCCGTAGAATAAATAAAATTAAATTTGCAGATCAAAATTCAGAGATCGACATAAATATTGCCATGTTCGAAAAGATGCACCTGAAAAAAGCCGGGTGTTACATGAACCGAAACGTTGTAAAAAATTAACATCAACGATGAGAATAATATAAATAATAAACTTATCCACATCTAAAAAAAAATCCGAAACATTAAGGATTAAAAGATATTCGAAATATTTTATTTGAATGTTACCCTGTGATGCACGGAGACAGAATTCATTTAAAATCTTGTATTGCATTATCAAACATATAAAATATCTTGTCGAATTTTTATGTCAAGCCTTGATGGCATTTAAGTCAACAAATCAAAATTTTCTTCTGACTAGCCTAATTTCATTTATTATTGTTGTACCGTGTTATTAGAATTATAATAACGTACTTCGCTAAAAAGTTATCAAAAATTACTTAGTTCAGCCCATAAGACTGAAATTATGAAAAAAAAAAAAAAATGAAAATCTCTAAAAGAATATCTTATATTTTAGAATAAAGAATCTAAGCTTCTGTACAATCCAATAGAATTTACAAAATATAAGGGCTTTGCTGCGTCCTGGCTAACGTCAATATAAAATAAAATATTATCTAAACGAAAAAAACAAACGAAAGCATTAAAAAACAAGAAAAATAAAATATGTTACCGTATGTTGTTTTCTTGTTGGGTATCTTTATATGTCGATCTGAAACGGATGAACTTGTTCTCAACGAGTCGAAAGGCGAATAACAGAATTTCTTCTGTCTTGTGAGCAACTCACCTCCAGACGAAGGTGTGCGCCTTTTTAGTGCAACGCAAAGATAAATCAACTGGCGGAATCTGCATAAAGAATAAGCTCACACATCATCTATGGACAGACTCGGATTGAGATGAATACACACCCACGCAAACACGCATGCACACACCTAATATATAGACTTTAATTGTCGATTTTTCAATATTAGACAAACAGCAATGCATATAATAAATCGATATTTGATTTTAACAAAAAAAAAGTTTTTCTAGCAGTATGTTCTTTACATATAATTCACTCTAGGTTCTTTCTGAAAATATTTCTTCCAACAAGGACGTTTATTAAAATAAAGGTCATTACATTATATGCTTGTCATTTAAACTTAGATGTAAACATATCTCTGTGAACGTTTCCTAAGGCGTAGTCTTGCATATTTTAAACAATTGTTAAAGTATTTCTTAAATTTTGTGATGTGGGTATGTATGTATGTATGTATGTATGTATATATATATATATATATATATATATATATATATATATATATGCATATGCATTAGAGTTGCTAAAACATGTGTCCATCTGTTGTTCGCTAATGTTTAAGTTATTGAAACTATTCTAAATTATTTCTACGATATTATGTAACAGAGCGCGGACGTGCGTATGGCGCGTATGGCAGATGCATGCAAATGACCGAGCTGTGCGCGAGATGATGTTACAGCAAGGAAGAAGGAAAAAGATTATAAAAAGAGGAACATGTGCGCAAACCGATAATCACGTTAGAGAGAGGACAGAATATACGTGTTACACACATGGGCCGACTGCGACGGGCATGATAAAAAAACAAGACGTTATTCGGGAAAGTACCTGAAAGTAAATGTCTATTGTTTCAACGGAAAAAAGTGAGTCGAGTTATTCCTTGTCTTGGTTTCCTTGCGAATATCTATATACAACGTGTGGGTCCCGAGTGTGAACATGTGACGACTACGTTACAATTATCTGTTTTACGAAGTGAATGTACTTTACATAGTATTTTAACGGGCGTCGTGCCTTCTCTTGAAACTATACACACACACATACGTATATATATATATATATATATATATATATATATATATATATATATATATATATATATATATAATTCTGTAATAGAGTTATTTTCTGTAACAACACAAACGTTGTATGTAAAGACAATCGCAAAGTTTCCAGGTGGAAGAAAAAGTTATTTTTTCCATTTAGCATGCTAATCTCAGACAGGTATTCAGCACCAGTATGTTTTCTCTTTTAGACTGCCACGTTGATCGGCTGTCATTGACCGGCACCAGATATAGCTGGCCCATATAAGTATAAGAAGAAGAGCCATCGCATGCTTTACACGAGTCTTTTATTTTCTCTTTTCTTCCAATCTTTATGCCAATATATGCACTCCGCCTCGTGACGTCACACCAACGTCACAGTTTAAAAAGTTGACTCGGCATGTCATTTGAATGGCGGAATCAGATTGCGTTACAGTTTTCTGGTCGTAAAATACGATTAAATATGGTATGAAGAATACGTATTTGCTATTATAAAGTTAATACGCTAGAGATTATTGTACTGTACCCAATATATAGAAGGGATTACAAACGTAAGATAAAATATGACTTGGGAGCTATCAGCTAGAATCGAAACCAAAACATAACTTTATTCGTAAACGTCAGAATCATAAATATAAACAACTTAAAAAATAATGTTGGTTAATTTATAAGCGATAAAAATAAACAGTAAAGTCATCTAGGGGTTCATGGCCTAACGGTTAACGTGCCGGGCTGTGGTAAACATGGTCTAGAGTTCGATTCCTAGAAACAGTCAAGCTACGCTGATGAAACACGCGTGTACGTAGATTACTGTTTTCAAAATAATAAAAATGAATAAAATGTTATATACGTTAAAACAAATTATGGACGACATTCTAAGTAAATAAAAAATGAACTTCGAGGCGAAGCCATCATTTAACTGTATTTATCGTTTAAAAACAAATAACAACAAATCTGAATTTATACGCGATAAAAATAAACAGTAAAGTCATCTAGGAGTTCATGGCGTAACGGTTAAACCGCCGGACTGTGGTAAACATGGTCTAGAGTTCGATTCCTAGAAACAGTCAAGCTACGCTGATGAAACACGCGTGTACGTAGATTACTGTTTTCAAAATAATAAAAATGAATAAAATGTTATATACGTCCAAACAAATTATGAGTGACTTTCTAAGTAAATAAAAAATGAGCTTCGAGGCGAAGCCACTACTTAATCGTGTTTATCGTTTAAAAACAAACAACAACATATATATATATATATAAATATATTCCACTCTGGACCAAAGTACCATAAGTTTGTAACAACAGATGCCACATACAAATTTATTATGTCAGGACTATTAGCCACTATCTTATGTAACTTTAGAACGCCATTTTAGACACATTTAGTCGTTATAATAAACTCCTACATATAAAGCTAGTAGCAATATCATCACAATCACAACCATCTTTAGAGGAAGTAATTCCTATTTTCTCCCTCTAAATAAGCCCTCCTACCACCCCAGTCGTCACCAGGAGGAATTCCGGACTTGCGACAGAGATGAGGTTTCACCCTTCGTAACTGGATCATAAACTTCTAGACATGACATAATCTCTTCCTTTTCTGATTTAAAAATAATAAAATTTCCCTAGACTAATTACGCTCAATCTCATTGGCTGACATTTGATCATTCCTATATTCTGGATTAATGGTATTCGCATGCTAAACTAATGCTAATGTGCCATTCAAATATGGCGTCGCAATGATACCTACTTTTGCCTTCTGAGTAAATTGCTGCGTTCATTTTCTTACATTTAACTGCATAAGTTTGCATTTCCTCTCTCTATATCTCTCTCCCTCCATATCTCTCTCTCTCTGTATATATTATTCCAACTCGTTCTCTCTCTCTCTCTTTTGCTCTCTATCTTTCTCTCTCTCGCTCGTTTTTATATTTCTTTACGGCGATGCCGAATAAAAAACATTTATTTCCTCTCTCTCTCCCTCTGTCTCTCTCTCTCTTTCTCTCTCTCTCTCTCTCTCTCTTCCGCTCGCTTTGTACATTTTTTCCAGTAATTAATTACATTTTTAGACATAGCTATTTTTTGTTGGTATTTTATTTAAATATACCTTATTTAACCTTGCACAATCTATTACGATCGTAAGGGAATTTAAAATAAAAGTTTCGGCAATATCATCTACTGGATTCTCGACATTGCGCACACGATAACTTTTTATGGGTGGTGATAAATTGTACATTAGGCCCACCTCCACAATTTTCTTTATAATGACGACTAAGAAAATCTTATTCAAATTTTGCGGAGAGAAATATTATAGAGATATAAAGACCTGTATTATGCACTGTAATTCACTGGCTGTCAGGTTTGTACGCATGCGTCGTTATCAAATCTACTTCTCTTCTACCGATACTGCCATCACGCCCTCCCCCTATTTTTTTTTTTTTTTTTTTGCATCTGCGGGTGACTAACGGATTATCACGGTTAAATTTGGAAGAATTATTTTTCCATCCCACCCAAAACACCCCGATTACTGTAAAAACACAAGTTAAATGTAAATATATTTTCTCAAACTTGCGGGAGTGATTTATAGCTTTCTGTTTTACTGGAAGTTTAAAATCAATAAATATTTATTATTTAATTATTATCAGTGGAAGATGTTTTGTTTAATCAAAATCAAATAAAAAATAAATTAAAAGAATCGTTTTTGGCATCAGAAATAGAGGGACAAATTTTTCCGATTCTGATGCACCAAAAAGTTCTGAGGTTTTCGATTCCCGATTCCGATTAATAATTCCAACATATATATATATATATATATATATATATATATATATATATATATGCGTGAATGTGTGATTGATGCTATTTATATAGATGTGGATATAAATATTTTCTCGCTTATATTAAAATACATAGAAAGTTAAAATTGTGTTTGAGTTGAGTGGCATATTTCAACGCCGATAAAATGTCCGAACTTTTCTCTGACCTCCTTCAAAAGAATGAGTCGCCTGTTTCCCGAACTGGCAAGCCTAAAAAGAATCAAGTGGAATCATTTATTCATCGTTTTTATAACCAACTCCCATTCACTTTTCTATGAACACACCATACACACATGAGAGATAGAATATGATATATTGTTCATTGTTGATTTTCGTATTTACTGTTGCTTTGTATATAAGATTAGCTGCTAAACATCCATTCATTAATGGGCAATTATTTTATTTGACAATTTCCAAACTTGATAGTATTAACACTAGTAGTATTAAAACTTCTATTATTGCTACTATCGTTATTCATGTTCTTATGAATATTTATTATTGGTTGTTTGCAACTATTATTCGATTATTGTAGGAAAATGCTTATTTATTATGTTAAAAAATACTTGACCAATTGACCAATTATGTTAAATATTAATATATGTTTTAATAATAATATTATATTTAAATATTAATATTATGTTTAATATTAATATTATGTTTTAATATTCATATGATGTTTTATTGTAAATATTATGTTTTAATGTTTATATTGTTTTAATATTTATATTATGTTTTAATATAATTATTATGTTTTAATATTAATATTATGTTTCATATTAATATTATGTGTAATATTAATATTATGTTTTAATATTAATATTATGTTTTAATGTAAATATTATATTTTGATATTAATATTATGTTTAATATTAATATTATGTTTTAATATTAATATTATGTTTAATATTAATATTATGTTCCAATATTTATATTATGTTTTAATATTAATATTATGTTTAATATTGATATTATGTTTTGATATTAAAATTATGTTTAATATTAATATTTTGTTTTTCTATTAATATTATGTTTTAATGTTAATATATTTTTTTCATATTAATAATATCTTTTAATGTTAATATTATGTTTTAATACTAATATTATGTTTTAATATTAATATTATGTTTTAATATTATACTATGTTTAATATTAATATTATGTTTTAATATTAATATTATGTTTAATAATTATATTATGTTTTAATATCTTTATTATGTTGAATATTAATATTATATTTACTATTCATATTACGTTTTATACTAATATTATGTTTTAATATTAATACTATGTTTTAATATAAATATTATGTTTTAATATTAATATTATGTTTGATATTCATGTTATGTTTTAAATTAATATTATGTTTAAATAATAATATTATGTTTAATATAAATATGTTTTAATATTAATATTTTGTTTTAATATTAATATTATGTTTTAATATTAAGATTATGTTTACGTTTAATATATTGATATTATGTTTTTATGTAAATATTATGTTTTAATATTAATATTACTTTTACTATTAATGTTGTATTTTAATATAAATATTTGTTTAATATTAATATTATGTTCTAATATTTATATCATATTTTAATGTTTATATTGTTTTAATATTCATATTATGTTTTAATATTGATATTATGTTTTGATATTAAAATTATGTTTAATATTAATATTTTGTTTTTCTATTAATATTATGTTTTAATGTTAATATAATTCTTTCATATTAATAATATCTTTTAATGTTAATATTATGTTTTAATACTAATATTATGTTTTAATATTAATATTATGTTTTAATATTAATATTATGTTTTAATATTAATATTATGTTTAATAATTATATTATGTTTTAATATCTTTATTATGTTGAATATTAATATTATATTTACTATTCATATTACGTTTTATACTAATATTATGTTTTAATATTAATACTATGTTTTAATATAAATATTATGTTTTAATATTAATATTATGTTTGATATTCATGTTATGTTTTAAATTAATATTATGTTTAAATAATAATATTATGTTTAATATAAATATGTTTTAATATTTATATTTAGTTTTAATATTAATATTATGTTTTAATATTAAGATTATGTTTACGTTTAATATATTGATATTATGTTTTTATGTAAATATTATGTTTTAATATTAATATTACTTTTAATATTAATGTTGTATTTTAATATAAATATTTGTTTAATATTAATATTATGTTCTTATATTTATATCATATTTTAATGTTTATATTGTTTTAATATTCATATTATGTTTTAATATTAATATTATATCTTAATATTAATATTATGTTTTCATATGAATATTATATAATAATATAAATATTATATTTAATGTATATATATTGTGTTAATATTAATATTATGTTTTTATATAAATGATATGTTTTAATATACATATTAGATTTCAAGATAAATATTGTTTTAATATTAATATTATGTTTACGTTAATATTATGTTCAATATTAATACTATGTTTTAATATTAATATTAATATTATATTTAATATTAATGTCATGTTTAATATGATTATTAGGTTATAATATTAATATTTAGTGGTAATTTTAATATTATGTTTTAATCTTAAAATTATGTTAATGTTTTAATATTAATATTTTGTTTTACTATCAATATTATGTTTAATATTAATATTATGTTTTAATATTATTATGTTTTTATATTTATATTATGTTTTTATATCAATATTATGTTAATGTTTTTATATTAATATTATGTTTTATATTAATATTATGTTTTAATATTAATATTATGTTTTAATATTAATATTATGTTTTAATATTAATATTATGTTTATATTAATATCATGTTTTAATATTAATATTATGTTTAAATATTAATATTATGTTTAAATATTAATATTATGTTTAATATTAATATTATGTTTAATATTAATATTATGTATTAATATTATGTGTTAATAATAATATTTTGTTTAATATTAATATTGTGTTTTAATATTAATATTATGTTTTAATATTTTGTCTTAATATAAATATTACTTTCTAATATAAATATTATGTTTTAATGCTAATAATATTTTTATATTCATATTATGTGTTAATATATATATTATGTTTTAATATTTATGTTATGTTTTATTACAAATATTATGTTTTAATATTAAAATTATGTTTTACTATTATATTATGTTTTAATATTAATCTTATGTTTTAATATTAATATTACGTTTTAATATTTATATTATGTTTTAATATTAATATTACGTTTTAATATTTATATTATGGTTTAATGTTTATATTGTTTTAATATTAATATTATGTTTTAATGTAAATATTATGTTTTTATTTTTATATTATGTTTAATAATAATATTATGTTTTATATTGATATTATGTTTTAATATTTATATAATCTTTAATACAAATATTATGTTTTAATATTAATATTATGTTTTTTGTATGAATATTATGTTTTAATATTAATATTATATTTAATATTAATATTATATTTTTATAAATATGATGTTTTAATGTTTAAATTATGTTATAATATTATATTATGTTTTAATATTAATATTATGTTTTAATATTAATATTATGTTTTAATATTAATATTATGTTTTAATATTAATATTATGTTTTAATATAAATATTATCTTTTAATATTTATATCATGGTATAATGTTTATATTGTTTTAATATTAATATTATGTTTTAATATTAATATTATATTTTAATATTAATATTATGTTTTAATGTTGATAGTATGCTTTTATATTTATATTATGTTTAATATTAATATTATGTTTTATATTGATATTATGTTTTAATATTTATATAATGTGATATATAAATATTATTTTATAATATAAATATAATTTTTAATGTAAATATGTATTTATATAAATATTATGTTTATTAGGACAATTTGGATAACCTTAGATTTACATCACGGGAGAAGATTAAGCATGAGTTCAATTTATATTTCATATCAAGATATAAAGAATTTTTCTAAGTTTGTTCAACAGATAGAATCAAGTAATGGAGAGTAAAGGTCATCATTGTAATGAATACAGGTTTTCAAAAACACCATATTTCATTTCCAAGATGAAATTTTAAATCAGCAAACACTTTTGCTCTGACCAGATAAATGGGATCTTGTTTGTACGTTTCATAGTTTTAGTTGAAAAATATGTCTAAATAATTGAATTGTTTTAGTTGAAAAATATGTCTAAATAATTGAATTGTTTTAGTTGAAAAATATGTCTAAATAATTGAATTGTTTTAGTTGAAAAATATGTCTAAATTAGTTTTTTATATGTCTAAATAATTGAATTGTTGTTATTTTGTTGTTATGTCGAAACATGAATTTTTAAACATCTGTATTCTTCCTTTAATTTATTTTCTAAATTTCTGATAAATGTATTAGGAGAATAATATGAATACCAATATTTTAGTTATTGATTATCGATTAAATTATATGAATTCTATATATTCCTGCTAACCTACTTACACCTGCATCATCGTGGCGCCCACTACGATATACAAAAAAAAAACGCATTTGATCTTTTTTACTTATATATTGTTGCTAAGAAGCAGTATAACTTTCTAAAATCGTCTACAAGAATGAACCACCTGTTTCTCGAATGAGCAAGACGAAAAGAAGCAAGTGGAATCATTTAGTCTTTTTTTTTATTCTAATCTACATTTCCATGAACACACGTGCACCACAGACATGCACAAACACGCGCACGCACATAGACGCATGTACGGTAGGAATAGAATAAGATGAACTAGCTGCAGTACTTGTCTAACGATATCGCTATAATACTCAAACACGCATTGAAGAGTTTAGCAAGTGCAAAATACTAGTTCTCCAAAAATTCAAGTATAATCCCAATGTTCAAAAATGTGGTAATATGATTGCTGAGAAGAGACACAATAAAGTTATCTTTGAGAGAAGAAACAGAATTTCCCTGGATGTTAAATAAAAGAATTATTTAACTATATCCATAAAATATTTTTATTTTAGACTGTGCATGTGTTTTTAGCGATATTAACAACTTCAAAACGCTGTTATTTCTATTTTTTCTGCTATCTTAGCGGTTTTTATAAGAACTATAAGCTCTTTTTTTTGTTATTCACGTATATATAGATATATGAATAGATCACCCTTATTTTTTATAGGATGTATTTATTTATTTTATTTATTTACGTGCATAAAAGTATACCCATGGATACACGTGTTTCTGGCTTTTAGCCTTCGTCAGCATAGGTTATAATATATATACACACACATATATATATATATATATATATATATATATATATATATATATATATATATATATATATATATATATAAGTATAAGTGCTTCTACAGAATTGAAACCTATAGTTTTGTTCTTTTTATATCCAATCAAGTCGTTGGAGATCTTTATGCCACACCGTGTATCTAAGTCGCACACTCGAAATGTGTTAATAAATAATGAGTTTCGTGAACGTGAGATTTATTTTGATTTATCAGCACTAACCATCATGGTGATTATTTGATCATTGCAATTGTTTGGATATCTTAAAATAACAAGTGAAATTATTTACAGATCGTAGCAATATTCCGCCATTCTTTGCTGGACATGATTCGTAACATTTACTAAACCAACAAGTCATTTATTATTCATCGACCAATTTGCGCGATGGAAAAGAAAAATAATTGACATAAGTACGCACCCTAATTCATCGCATACAGATAGGAAGCTCCTTGTATTACATACGACTCGGAGAACATGTTATTCTTTGGGTCACCCATTGAGCTGGGGTGATATAGTCTAAATCAGGAAAAAATGATTCTTACACGTTTCGGCTGATGGTGCATCTTCTCAAACTTGGAAGTCTGTATTGAGTTTCAAACAGAACAAGTGTTTGCTCTTATTTTCTCCGTCCACATAAAAAAATAATGGAAATTATTAATTGTTATCTCAAATAATTCGGAAACAGGAACAAATATGTTTACTAATCAGTTAAATTATGAAAAAAAAAATACGAAGACAAAATTCCTAATTAATCGCTTTCTTTCGCTATACCTACTCGTCTCTCTCTCTCTCTCTCCCTCTCTCTCTCTCTCTCTCTGCTACTGATTAAATCATCTACTAATTATGGTGTCATTCCATTTTGTTTATAATGGACTATTCCAAACTTCCTATTTTTCTTTACTAATAAGCAAAGAGCGAGAGAATTCTCTGTATAATTTTCTATGTATTAGTAACTTAAAATAGCCTTTAAGGAGAAGACAATTTCAATGTTAACTAGATTTTATTCACGTCTAAGAAACTATGAGTGCCCATTTCACTACGATAGCATCATATATTCGCTAAAAATCTGTCGCCAATTCTACTTTTCATATAGAATGATTCAACATACGAACGATATTCTTGTGAGGGTAGGATTGTTATTTGTGACTTTGAAAATTTGGCAAAATGACCCATATGTTAGAAAACAGACATTTGTTTGTGATATTAATGTTCTCTTAATGATTCATGTATACTTGTACAAATAAAAGAGAACAGATTGAAAACATAGAATAAAATTGTTTTCGTTTACGTCATAGATTACGTGAGATTTTGCTGAAACAAATCCGTTTATTTTCGCGGACAATTAATTCTGTCGAGGATCTTTCACATTCCATCTTATTTGGTCATCGAACAAACAACTATTTTCGACGTTAACCGTTCGACAACATGGCCACTGGAGTTTCGAAAATGATGAATCGTTTCATAGCAATATTTCATCACATTATTCTGAGTCAGGAATAAAGATTCAGATTCGATCGCCGGGCGAAACGTGAAATCATCCTGATTTTGATTATAAGCATTGCTTATTAGATTTCGTTCACGAAAGTTGTTTTTTTATGGTTGAAATTCAAGTCTAACACGTAAAATCATCTTGTGAAGGTCCTGGATATGACCTTAAAGTATATCCAGTGGTGAGGCCCCAGCTTGCATGTTTTAGGGGATCTGGAGCCACTCTTTAGTTGCCATTGCTCCCAGGTCCACTCTGACCCGGAGTGGTAGTAACTGTTAGGGCCCCAACTATGGGTTAAATAGAAACCGACTTGAAAGCAACAAATCTATTCTATTAAAAATTTCTCTTCAAACTCTTTGAATTCGGCATAAAATAACCTGAAAAGGGTTGATATGCCGTAAAACAAAAACAAGCAAACTATTATCTTGTGAAATCGTAAAGATTGCACCTATGTTATCGACACTATAATAAAATACTTCGATTTTTATTTTAATAAATATCTATCTGGTTCGAACAACTGATAAGACGGAAACATTTTTCAAAAAATTAAAATCAGCAAGGTGAATAACTATAAGTTTATTGAAGAATAGAGAGTGTTCCCCCTTACAACTAAAATATTATTAATAGTGTTTTACAATTAATAACATTACGTATCAAATTAGTAATTTAAATCAGAAATTATAAAATGCTAACGTAATACAATTTTATCGCGTGATGGTAATTTTGGCGTCGCGGAATGTAAATTGCTAAAACCTTTCCTAGAACAAAAAAATTGCTAAAACCTTTCCTAGGGGTCGTTCTTCCCGTCCACACTTCTCTTGTATATTTTTGAAATTATATGCATACAGTTATCTGAGAAAACAATAGAAGTGGTTCTGAATCTCAAAGTGCTTCACTAACTTAAGAAAACTAGGGAGCGAAACTCTTTTAACACTTAAAATATATATTACTACTACTTAGATATAAGTCACTTGTACCCATTCCCCTTTCTCCTCCCCCCCCTTTTTTTTTTAATGGAGAGTAGATAATACAGTGGATGTGTTATCGGCAGCTCCAGTAACTCTCGCTTCTCCTATTTTGTCATTCAGTCCTCATTCAATGAGTGATGTTTCTGACAAAGGGTGAAGAAAAAGCTGCTTAAAGGTCGGTACTACTTGGTGACCAGTAGTCTGAGATGTCGGATATTTTTCTGTCTTTGTCTGTCCTTGTTGCCATGTCACTAGTAAGGGTGCTGGAGGTAAACGTTTTGTCTGGGCTGACGTTATCCGTCTGATAGTCAGGGACCCGAACCTTGGATTAACCACTAAGGAGGCTGTCCTATCAGCAGGCGCAAAGTACTGGGACTGCTGTATTGCCGTTTGGTGAGTGGATCTGGACCATGCAGTAGTCTCTGGTGGGGCCTCTCGATGTCATACTAGTGGGTAATTGTTACGGCTTTACCTTTGCGTGTGCTACAAATAAAAAAAAAAATTCCTGTCTTTTTCTCTCTTACTTTCCCTCTCTGTACTGCTCTAACCAAGTATGCCGACCTATTCCACAAATCCCAAAAACCTCAACATGAAATATCTCCAGAATAAAAACTCGATTAAACCTAGAACCCCATCTTCCAGCGTAGACCCCTACTACCAGGTCTCCTTCTCCAATATCAGGGGTCTACGTTCCAACCTTCCAGAGGTTGAAACCCAATTACAGGAGACGAAACCGGACATATTATTTCTATGTGAAACTGGAATAGGGCCGACCACTTCCCTAGATGAGTTCATAATTAATGGATACTCCAATTTAACAGCTAAATCTGACTCCCAAGATCGCCATGGGCATGGAATATGTGCCTACATTAAGGATGGCTTCCCATGTGGCAGGGATATCTCTAGAGAAGATCCTAATTTACCCTATATGTGCTTCAGGGTTGCACTTGCTAACACCACTGCATTTATATTTGCCCTTTATAGGCCCCACAACAGCGGAGTTACTATCTTTAAGAGCATATCTGAGAAAATAGACCACATACTGTCTTCACATCCCTCGGCTAACATCCACATCTGTGGTGACTTCAACGTCCATAACGTGGAATGGCTGACCCATTCAAATAAGACAGATGATGAGGGGAGGTTTTGTCATGATTTTGCCATTGCTTATGACCTCACTCAGATTGTTTGCGAACCCACCCGTGTGCCCGATACACCCAATCAATATGCAAGCCTCTTAGACCTTTTTCTCTCAACTTCCCCTGAGCTATGTTCATGTACCGTTCATTCTCCTCTAGGATCCTCCGACCACTCCGTCGTATCAGTTAAGATAAAAACGAAATGTAAGAAGCCATTAGACGTACCCCTCCACCGTACTGTATACCGATACTCTATGGCTGACTGGGATAGCTTCCGTACATTCATATCTGATTTACCTCTGCACTCCATGTTTAAAAAGGAAGTGTCCTCTATAGTATCAGATCTGACCGAATGGTTAATTGTAGGCATAGACCAATTCATACCATCTAAAAAATTCCAACAAAAACCTAACAGCCAGCCATGGTTCTCCCCAGAATGTGCTGCTGCTATCGCGCACAGAAATCACTTTTTCCATAGCTACCAACGTAATAGATGCACTGAGACTAAAGCTGCTTTCAGGACTGCCAGCAACCACTGTAAAAGAGTAATAAAAAATGCAAGAGAACTATATGCCCAGTCTGTTAAATCCAAGGTAGCTGATCAGCGGCTTGGTTCCCATCAGTTTTGGCAAATAACAAATAGGATCCTGAACAGAAGTGTGCGTTCTATCCCAACCATTATCAATGGACCAGAGGTTATCTCGTCAGCGTCAGACAAGGCCAAACTATTTGCAAAGAACTTTGCAGCTAATTCTACCCTATGCGACGAAGGCCATCAACTCCCCATATTTCCTCCTATAACACAGAACAAACTAGGTAACATACAAATATCCGTGCATGAGGTCGCCAAGCTAATAAAAAAACCTAGATTCCAGTAAAGCAACTGGCCCTGATGGCATCCCAATTATAGTGTTAAAAAATCTTCAACCAGAACTTGTTTCCATACTTACGAAACTATTTAAGCGCTGCCTTAAGGAGAAGTGCTTTCCGACCCCCTGGAAGACCTCATAAGTTTGCCCTGTATTTAAGAATTCAGGTGATAAGTCATCTCCCTCTCAGTACAGACCAATAAGTCTTCTCTGTGTTATGAGTAAGTTGCTGGAATCAATATTAAATAGAGAAATAGTCAACCACCTCAGCAGGAATAACCTTCTTAGTGACACACAATATAGTTTCCGCTCTGCAAGATCTACCGCAGATGTGCTGACGGTTATATCCCACAGGATTAGTGAATCTCTTGACAAAGGCTTCCTTTCTAGGGCAATTGCTCTTGACATATCAAAGGCCTTTGACAAAGTATGGCATAAGGGTCTACTTCACAAGATTTCCAGCTACGGTATAACTGGAAATGTTTTCTCAATCATTAAATCATTTCTCTCCGATAGGCTCATAAGAGTAGTGGTAGATGGACAAAAATCGGAGGCCTGCAATATAAATGCTGGAGTCCCTCAGGGGTCAATACTGGGCCCAACTCTCTTCCTGATCTACATCAATGACCTCCCTAAACACATACTTAAATCATTCGTTGACATCTATGCTGATGACACGACAATCTACGGCAACACATCAAAGGCTGTAAATGACGAAGTTCTCTCGGATTCTCTCTCCTCTGATCTCGAGCGCGTGGTTCAGTGGGGGAAGATGTGGCTAGTTACCTTTAATGCATCCAAAACCAAACTCCTATCCTTACATCATCAACGCTCTGATCCCCAGCTGGCATCAATTGTGATGCATGGCTCTCGTCTGGGTTTGACCTTTACTCCTGATCTGAAATGGAACACGTACATCAAGTCTGTTGCCAAGGTCGCTGGAAAGATGGTGGGATCCTTTTACCGCCCCAGAAGATATCTCACTACTGATGCAATTCTCTCTATATATAAAAGCTAAGTACGGCCAAGGATGGAATACTGTTGCCATATCTGGGCAGGAGCTGCCAAAAACAGCCTATCATGCCTTGAAAGAGTACAAAATAGACTTCGTGGTTTAGTGGGGGATGCCCTTTTCTCTACCCTGCAACCCCTCTCCCACAGAAGAGACGTTGCGAGCCTATCCTTGTTTTATCGTTATTTTCATGGCAGGTGCTCATCTGAACTCCAATCCCTGGTCCCCCCTCGCCAATCTTTCACGAGAAACACCCGTCTAGCTGAATCCACTGTGAAAAATTTCCCCCACTCTATATCTGTGCCTAAATCAAAACGCGGATTTCATGAGCAAAGCTTCTTTCTTAGAACTGCACGCCTGTGGAACTCTGTTCCGTCTGCCTGCTTCCCTCCGGACTACAACTTGGATGTCTTCAAGTCTAATGTTAACAAATTCCTAATGAACCGCCCCCCTAATTAATCACTTCATAAAATCTCCTCACTAACGTAATGTACTTGCAATAACCCTTATCCCTGAGTGGCTTCCGGGCCTTGATAAGTGGTGATCACTGTGTAAAAAAAAAAAATGTATAAAATTATTCAATGCAATGGAAGTTATCCCAAATTCCTACGTTGCCCTTTATGTACTGAATATCGACGTATCTCCACGTTAAGTGAAACTTAAAAAAGTATGACTCATTATTTTCACAAGTGTTATTTTAAAAGTCGACTTAACAAATGTATGAACTGCTTTGTTGAGAAATTATTTAACAGAAAGCGAGTGTACGATTTCATTTCTGCCTGATTTAAAAAATATATAAGAAGTCAATGAATGTATTTTCTTTTTCTATAAAATGTAAGTGAAGAATTATATTTAGCATGCAATGCCCTTCCATCTGTCTGCCTCTCTCTCTCTCTCTCTCTCTCTCTCTTTCTCTGTTTATCTGTCTGCATGTCTCTCTCACACACACTCTCTCTCTTTCTCTCTATCTATCTAGCTATATATATACATACATACATTATAGATATATATAGATATACGTATACATTATATATACACACATACATTATATATACACACGTGCATACATACATACATATACATACATATATAAATACATATGTATATACAGATTTCTGTGATGTTATGACTTTTTGTAAAAGCACCGCAAAATTAAGTAAGTTTTATGTATGTGTTAGTGTGTTGCGTGCACACACGTAAACTATCGTATGCATCATGTGTGCGTGTGTGTACCATGTATATGTGACATATGCAGTAAAAACAAAAGTTTTCAAAATAATAAAACTATCTCAGAATCCGCTAATTGAATGTTATTTTTGTAAAAGGAAGATGGCTTAAGGTTGGGGTGAGTGACAGGTAATTTATTTTGTCTTTTCAATTTTGTGAATATATGTTGTAGCTGAACGTCGGGTTAGGGTATAAGCTGTCGGACATCAGCACATATTCATCCTCTCTCTCATCTTCTCTCATTCTCATTTTCTCTCTCCCATTCTCTCTCTCTCTCTCTCTCTCTCTCTCATTCTTTATATCGTCTCTTCTCTGATAGCAGATAACATTTCTGCTGTTGATACTGTCTCTATGAACGTTTGTATCATTTCTTAATTTGTCGCTGAGATTTTTATTTGGTTTATTAATTGTAATAAATCCTGACTCACACGGAATACGAGGGGTGTGCAATAAGTAATGCCCCTGAGCCACTTCCATTTGTCTGATCTAGCTGAAATTTTGCATGTGCAATGATTTATATCTCTACGGGTTATGTGACAAATTACAGCTCTGAACTAATTGTGGTTTCTGTTTTACAGGTGTTTGAACTGAGTCAGGTGTGAAGTGGGGCCTGTTGAATGTTGAGCAGTGATCCGGTTTTTGTATTTGAAAGGACGCACATCACGGGAGACTTTTGATGAAATGAAAAAAACTTATGGTGATAATGTCCCATCATATGACCTTGTAAAATGCTGGCATCGTGAATTCAAACATGGCCGGAAATCTGTGGAAACAGCTCCCAGACCTGGTCGTCCCCCTTCTGCCATTGATGAGGTATCTGTCCGTCAAGTTCAGACTGCCATTTTGGAAGATCGGCGCATTACTATTCGCAAGATAGCCCAAGATGTCAAGATTAGTACAGGGTCTGTGGAAACTATCATTCATGGCCATTTGCATATGCATAAGGTGTCTGTCAGGTGGATTCCCGGGTTGCTCACACCATTCCAGAAGCGAAAACGCGTCGAGTGCTCGAGGATGAATTTGTAGATGTGCCCAGAAGAGTAAGTTTTTCAAAAGACTGATTACACAGGATGAAACCTGGGTCCATCACTATGATTCAGAGACCAAAGCCCAGTCAATGCAGTGGAAGCACGGATTCACCACCTCCAAAGAAGGCAAGGGTGCAGCCCTCTGCTGGCAAAGTCATGCTCACAGTCTTCTGGGACCAGGACGCAGTAGTGATGACAGATTTCCTGGCAAAGGGAACCACAATTACAGGCGCCTATTATGCTTCACTTTTGAGGAAATTAAGAGAAATGAATGAAATGAAATCCTTCCCATCCTCCCTACTCTCCTGACCTTGCACTCTCTGACTTTCACCTCTTCCCAGCCATGAAGTTGTTTTTGAAAGGAAAGCGCTTCCCAGATGATGCAGCCTTGATTTCTGAAGTCACGTTGTGGTTGGGGGACCAACCTGGGGTGTTCTACAAAAACGGTCTCCAGAGTTGTATCAAACGATGGGAGAAATGTATAACTCTAAGTGATTCCTATGTAGAGAAAGACTAATAACTGTGCCAAGTTTTGTTGCTCTACTGCTATGGGAAGTGGGTCAGGGGCATTACTTATTGCACGCCCCTCTATATAGTTCGTGTTTTAACGTTTATTTTTGTACTTAATTAACTGAGTGTCGCTTGGAATGTTTTCTTTTGCCAATCTTGTTTTTTGTTTTATTCTTTCAAAATTTTTTTATATATTTGGCTTCCTGACCCAAAAAGCCAAGAAACTTAATAAAATAATAAATCGATAAAAAGTATTATTGTTGATAACACTTTCCCAGCATTCGAACTCACAATACAACAGTGGTTTGAATAAATACATATATTTTACCAAGTCTGCTGTAAAGGTAGGCTCGATCTACGAGGCTAGAAAACAGTTGTTGATGACGCGAGATGAAAATCTGGGTGTGCCAAGTTGAAATACAGGTTGTTCCACAGAAGTACTTTTGCTTAAGGACGTTGGCAACCTCCACTGATCCCTCCCGTAAATACCGGATATCTTTTGTAGAAAGTATTTTTAATAGAAAGATATCGGAGAAACGAATTATCATGAATAGTTTTCAACAACAACAACAACATCATCATCATCATCATCAACAGCAACAACAACAACATAAACAACATCATGAACAAAAACAGCTGCAGCATACAAAAAAAAAACCCCAAAAAAAACATGAGCAATATACGCGTAAGATCCGAATTCAAAATGTTAACTCGATGAGAAATAGTTTTTGAGTAATCCATGGCATAACTTCAAGAATACTTCACACAATATGGAGAAGTAAAGCACAGATAAGACTTTGACCCATCCTTACGTTGTCAGACAGACGCCTACACTCTCACAACTAACCTGTGTTCTTGTTTTTACTACAGCAAAGACATTATTGATTTTATATTTTCTATATTTCAGGATTATCAATTGGTCTATATGTACATATATACATATATATAAGAAAGTAGATCATGCTTTTACTTTTGGAAGTTTCGTAATTCCCATTTCCCTTATTTTATTCTTTAGTTTTCATATTCTATGACCGATATTTCTGACCAAGAAGGAAGAATTGCTGTTTTCTGAGTCAGAATCTATTCCATCTAACACATTGTTCGCAAGTTTTTGACATTTAAGTGGTATTTTTTAGCTTCTTACATCAAGTGACTTCATGTCTGGTCTGGAGCGATTTCCATAAAAAATTCTATCATCAGACGCTCATCCTGTACAACTAACCGTTTACCTTCACTTTTCCCTTCATGTGTTAAGTAGCAATTGAGATTTCTATGAGCAAAATTTCTTCCCAAGAACTTAACATCTATGGAACACGTTACCACTGTAATGCTTACATGCAGACTGCAACATGGTGGACTTCAAATGTCATGGTGTCAACAAATGTTTCAGCTATGTAAATGTTATTAATTTAATTCATTATTTTCCAGCCTCTCGTAATATTCTTCACCATTCAACTAACAATATACCCATTTCATACATCCGACAACTTTCGATAGGTAGTGACACTTAATAAAACACACAACAACAACAAGAACATTACCATACATAAATTAACAATGCAACTTCAGAAGGCTGAAGGTAAATCGGCCGAAACGATGATATAACAAGAAAAACAATTTAAATAATTGAAAAAGTTCATTAACTTCTATTTAATGATTGATATGATTGATACGTGCTGGAATATCTGACAACTACTTTTGGAAAATGTTTTAATCATTTCTTTTCACTTACGTCTTTCTCTTTCGTCTTTGAATTCGACGTTTGCTCCAAAACATCATCGTTATGATAATAAACTGCAATACTTGCCACAGGTTCATAATATCGATGCATGTGTGAATTTTGGGAACTTGTGTACTACTGCGGATGAACCACCTTTTTAGTTTTCAGTTTGGAGATTTGGGGAGAGTACAGCAGGGGCAGACAACTTCATTCATTACAAACGATTTCTAAAAATGCACAAGCATTTCAATAATCCATGTTCAAAAATACTTATAAATGTAAAAAGTCATACATTTTGACAACTTTCATTTATTCTTTCATTTCAAACAATAAGGTTTATTGATTATGTTTTATTAGTTGCGAAAATTTAATATTTAAGATAAAATTTTGTGTTAAAAACTCTATATTATGTTATAATGTTCTTGTGTTTATTTTAATTCAATAAATGTGTAATAAAACTTTCTAAAAAAAAAAAAAACACGCATTTATTGTTGTTAATATTTGTTGAGATTTTCGATTCGGTCCTGAAATTGTTTTTATCTGCCCTTGCTGTGAGCTCTCCAAATCTCATAACTTCAAGTCAAAAAGAAATTCCTTCGCAGTATTGCACAAGTGCCGAATTTTGTTTAAGACTGAATCGATTCAAACCGTGAAATAGTTAATTATATATATATATATATATATATATATATATATATATATATATATATATATATATATATAGAGAGAGAGAGAGAGAGAGAGAGAGAGAAATGTGGCAACTTTTAAATGCTGGTGAGTTAAAAATAATAATTTCTACATTAGGTCAAATTAAGCAGAGGAATCGAAAAATATATTGAAAGTTGGGACGAAATAAGTATTTTCGGAAGGAAAAACTAAAGTGAAATCAAATATATTTGTGCTGATAACATATTAGAAGAAAAAAAAACGTAAATAGGCTAGTCTAAATCAAGTATCGATATATCAGAATGTTACATAAGTTTAAGTTATAATCCGACAATATCACTTAATATGTTAAATTTTTACTTATTTTATTTACTTCTCCAGTCATGATATGACCTTAAACTATATCTGATGGTGAGGCCCCAGCTTGCGAGCTTTGTGGAGTGTGGAGTGTCACAGGGTGATGTGTTAAGTTGAAAAACAAAGGCAATAGAATCAGCGCCTTCTGGCCAACAAACTACCTGAACAACCCCGTCTGCATTGCCTGGTTGGGATACTTCAAGAGATTAATGCTAAAGATCATGTAACCCGAAGATGATGGGTCTCTTGAAACTGAACAAGACCACACGGTCGGAAATAAGTTGAACTTGAATAAATACTTAGACTTTCTTTCAGAAACTGTTATGATTCCTTTGTAGAAAGACAGGCAAAATCTCATTCGCCCAAAACGACGGTGTTACTTGTTGGCAACGATAATTTGTCTTCTCTGAGGCTTGGATGGCAATAATTCTGTTCAAGATCTATAATCAAGGGCAATAATCCTGTTCAAGATCTATAATCAAGGGCAATAATCATGTTCACTTTCTGACCATTACTAGTGTAGGTCTGATTAGTGCTCTCTATTCTCAGTCTTTGTGTTCTCATTGACTCTTTCAGACGTTTTGTGGTATTCGGAGCTGGATGTATTGTTTGAGGAAGGGGCAGTTTAAAAGATTTCTTGCAGTTTGAGTTCTGTTGGGTTCACGTGATGTCCCTTCCATAATTTTTTGTTTTATTTCTGATGCAACTTCCATGCGGTTCTTCAGCGTTTGTAGTTTATATTAGTTGGTTCCTGCATTTGAGGATTTTATTTATATTATTTTTTCCATTAACTTTAATTTTTCTTCATCTTTTTCGGGGTTTTCGGCCGTTAGTATAATATTGACGTTCTTCTTTTTCCATATTGCTTGAAATTATCTGTTTCCGTATATTTGCTTTATTTTTTTTTCCATATCTGTGAATTGTTGTTGTTATTATTATTATTATTGTTATTATTATTGTTATTGTTATTGTTATTATTATTATTGTTATTGTTATTATTATTGTTATTGTTATTATTATTGTTATTATTATTGTTATTGTTATTATTATTGTTATTATTATTATTGTTATTATTATTGTTATTATTATTATTGTTATTATTGTTATTATTATTGTTATTATTATTATTATTGTTATTATTATTATTGTTATTGTAATTATTATTGTTATTGTTATTATTATTGTTATTATTATTATTGTAATTATTATTATTATTATTGTAATTATTATTATTATTATAACATCTTCATCTAATACTACTGCTGCTATTATTGTTAATATCTAATATATAAATCATATTGGGAGATGTTTAAAATCAAACACAGATGCCTTTATTCTAAGAAATTAAACGTTGCTTCTAACTAGCCAATTTCCATTTGTTATTGTTGTAGCATGTTATTGGTAAGATAATAACGGACTTCACTACAATATACTAAAACAATATTTTTACCTGCGGAATGTGATAATAGCTATCTACTTTAAAATTAAAGCATTTTTTTTCTAGTTTAAAATTATATGAAAACAAATAAAAATTTTAAAAACTAAACTGACTTCACTGCATGCTGGGAGACGTGAGGTAAGTGCAGTTGGTTATCATCATTTTTATATATGTGATTGTTGTTTTTATAAGCATTTGTACAATGAATATCGTTTACTAGTCATATCACTTGTTTTGTGTATTCTTTTCCCAAGTCGACATTCTCCAATGTCGGGATGGGCCACGATAATGAGATAATATCAAAGGGAGATAATGGAATCGGCGTGATTGCTTGTCTCCCCTCCCCCAACCAATCGTGTCAGATTCGTTGGTTTCGCTTAGAAGAGAATCCATTTATTTCGCCTGTAATTGTTTTAGCTTTAAAGAAGAGATAACGAAGTTTTTATTCACTTTTTGTGTTTTTTCTTCTATTTCCTTGCCGATTACCAAGTACGTTTAATCCGAATGAAAGTTGTAAAAACACACTGTGGCTTAATCAACGCTTGTTTTTCTAAGGCTGTTTACATATATACATTAATAACACAAAAAATGTCAGGAACAAAGTTCGAAAAAAAATCAGTTTGGATTCTTCTAATTAGCCGTAATTTGTAATCATTAAAACATGATCATTTACCTCTCTCTATTTCTGTATTCGTTTCACCCCTTCTCACTGTTTGAATTTAACGACTCTAATATTTCTTAATAGCACTGTAAGCATTTCAATAAAGAATGACCATTCTTTTAGTGTGATCATCTAATTTACATGCGTGTTTCTGTACACACAACAAAAATGTATTTAAATTAGATGTTAAAATCAATTTCTTTTAGAACTATAAAATAAAATAATAAAATAATAATAATAATAATAATAATAATAATAATAATAATATCTCGATTGGTTGGTGGTTAGTTGCTTTTGTTTTACCGCATATTAACCCTTTTCAGGTTATTTAATGTCGAATCCAATGATTTTGAAAATTTTTTGGATAGAATATATTTGTTGTTTTCAAGTCGGTTTCTATTTAACCCATAGTTGGGACCCTAACAGGTACTACCACACCGGGTCAGAGTGAACCTGGGAGCAATGGCAATTAAAGGGTGGCTCCACACTGCACAAAGGCCGCAAGCTGGGGCCTCACCATCGGATATAGTTTAAGGTCATATCCCGGACCTTAATATCTCCAATATTGTACCAAATGGTACAAGTATAAACCGACAAAGTACTCCAGACGAGAATCACAAAATCCTATTGATCATGGACATAAAACGGATAACCCCATCCAAGCAAGAAGACCGGATATCGTAATAATTAGCAAGAAAGAAAAGTCCTGTCAAATCTTAGATTTTGCTGTAAACTCTGCTGATCACGCTGACCACAGGGTGAATATCAAAGAAAAGGAGAAACGGAGAAAATACACAGAGCTAACTAGATAGCTGAAAGAGATTTGGATGATGACGAAAATCAAGATAGTACCTATAGGAGCACTAGAAACAATTCCGAAAACTTTGAAAAAAGAATGGAAGAAATTGGAATCAGAGAAATGGCTGGAATGATACAACGAATCACAATAATTAAAACAGCTGAAATATTAAGAAAAACTCTTGAATGTGGAAACTAACACACATGAGACACATGCGCGGGCCAGACAAACTGCTGCAGCGGCAAAACATGAATAAGCGTTACATGGAACCAAGAACATTGAAGCTACATATCTACAAGTTCTCTATCCCCTCTCCCATGCTCTCCCATTGCCCCCCAACAAAAAAGAGTCGAGAAAGGTCAAGGAGGATTGAAAGACTAAGGAAAAAGCACTGACTAGACCTCTGCTGGAAAAGTGCGAAGAGAACTGTGATCTTCGGGAGTTTTACTGCCACTCACATTCCAGTGGAGACCAACGGCAGCTGCTAGCGAGAAATCAATGGTAAGAAGCTGTTGCGATAACGCAAATTTATTTGCAAATATTATCGAAAGAGGTATAGAGTACTGGAAATCTGAGGAGATTTGTTGTCACCCAGCTTTCAGGGAACACCACAGGTTGTTTTCAAAGAGAGATATTTGATGGCCTGTGTGAAAGCTTGTGAACCAATAATAAAATAAAAAAAAATTTATTTAAAAAGAAAAATATTATTATAATAATAATAATAATAATAATAATAATAATAATAATAATAATAATAATAATAATAATGATGATGATGATGATGGTGAAACACAACCAGAATATTCAGCCAGGACATTGAAATAGAATTTAGAATAGAAAAGTATGCTATACTAGGGATGAAAAAAGGAAGACAGAAGATGGGGTTGATTAGTGAAGATAACGTTTACAAATATTCAGGGTTCTGGAAACAGACATCATCAAATTTACAGAAATTTACAGAAATTTACAGAAATTAAAAGATCGGAAAAAGTGCTTGAGAACAAGGAAACTCTTCGCAACAAAACCAGACAGAAGAAATCTAAAGGAATAAATAGTTGGGAAGTATCCCTAATAAAGTGCTCTAGACCATTCATACGTTGGACTAAGGAGAAAACTTAAGCACCCTGATCAGAAAACGAAGGAACTAATGACAATACACAATACATTACACCCAAAAGACGATACTAACTTACTCGATTTAAAAAACTATATACTTGGAAAAAGACGCCAGAAGACAGATTGATCATCGTAGTGCGAGATATACCAATTATTTTTCCTTTCATTAGTTGTGTTCACGACCTAATTGTAAACTCTTGATATTGTTTTCTTTAAATATATACGTTTTAAAAATCTAAACACCAGCTTGTGTCGTCCTTGTTGCGTATGTCACTGCTGAGAGCAAGCATCGTTTCCATTTTTTCTCTCTCTCCTCTCATTAAGAATAATGACACACTAACCCGTTGGGCGAGGACCTCCTATGTATAATGACATCTCAAACTGTGCGCGAGGAACTTCTATGCATCACGATAATATCGCATTTACGTATCGTGGATTCACAAGAACATTAGAACTTTTCTCCCTTTTGGCAACCGTGCATGGTTGACTTTATGGATAACGGTAACTTCCAGTGATAGTGGTCTCGTGTGAGAACTCCTAATGACTGAAGAATAATAATAATAATAATAATAATAATAATAATAATAATAATAATAATAGTTGCCATCTTGAATTTGTTTGAGTTTGTCTTCCTGAAAAGAAACGGGATTCATTCTCAGGGCACTCTCCCTCAGTGCCAGCTCCAATGAGCTTCAAAGATCAAGGGTTTTCCTAAGGATATTGGCGGTACCCACAATAGCAGAGATCTGAAAGCCGCCCAACACATCAAAGGTTTGTAGTCTTTTTTTTTTTTTTTTTTCAAATCCCATTGCAGGCGACTTGATACAACACACAGCGTATCTACTACCATGGTGATTGTTTGAGTTTTAACCCATGTATACGTCTTACCTCCAAGGCAAAGAGAGCGTTATTGCGATATTTCTCGTTCTCCTCAATCACATTCTTGTCCCAGGGCACTGAAAAGCCTACGATTTACCACCTCTTTGAGACCGGACAACGTTGTCCCAATTGCTTGGCAGTCATGATGTTTCGAATAAACTGAAATTTGAGGAACGTTTAATTGATGCCTTATGTTTCTTATACAAATTTCACAAAAAGCCAAGATATCTGAATGTTCACAAACTTCCTTTTTGTCTCCTTTATATAAAACGAATTTAACTTACATTACTCACGTTTACTCACATTACTCACGTTTACCCCTTGCATATGTATACTAAATTTCATAATGATCGGTTAATTAGTTTAGGAGTGAATTCTGTTATACATATAAACATATAAAGGCATTAACTTTATGTAAATAGGCATCATTATGAGTTGAAATATTTTCAGCAATGCTATTTTCACTCATGTTTTAGTTCGATAGAAAATGAATAATTGCTCATTGTTGCACTGCCTTCATATTTTGTGTTTTTGTACTACTATATGGAACAAAATGTTCCAGTGTTTTTACTGCATTGTTTTAATATAAATCGAAATAGTGAAAAGTTGGTTTAATATGAGTTGAGGACAAAAGGCAAAGAGCTTGTCACATCACATTTCTCAACAGATTCAATACAAACCATATGTAAACACCTAAGAACCGAAAGATGTATCAAAGAGTATTAATTTGCAGTATGCTTGAGTCTGGGTATCCTTGTCCAAAATATGATTATATTTCTGGCTTTAAAACGACAATGAACGCTGATCCTACCTATGCCCTACTCTTTATATGTAGTCTGCACAGCGGAACAATAAAGACTAATGATGTAGAAATAAATCTTAGAATGTCATTATGTTGACTAATATAACTGTATTTGGATTGAGTTGGGGTTAAAATAAGGTGGAATCGAAATTTTCCACATAGAGGTATATCCACTTGAAATTCACGAGTAAGAATTTAAGCTGACATTTTCTGAAAGTTCTGTAACCGGTTTCTCAAATGACGTGTAGTAAGATAATCAAAACTGTCTCTGGCTAGCGGTTTTATTGAATTCAGACGTTGTTTTCGGATCTCTTTGTTCGTTCTTCACTCGAGGTCAAGACTGATATTATACTATAGCATTACAAGATAACAATCAATATTGTTTCTTGTAAAACTGTAAAAAAATGTATTTGTAAAATTTGTAGAATAAAATGTAAGCCAAAGCAAAAATAATTCTTGCTATTTTTTGTTTTAATTGCTTCAGCAGTAATCGTATCGACATAGAGCTATTAAAGGAGTGCAAATCCATTTCTCCAGAAAGAAAGAGACGCAATGCAGAGAAAAGCGATGACAGCTGTTATGATGAGATTACTCGTGCAACTAGACGTCACAACACATCAGTAATTTGATGAGACACGTATTTGGTGTGTCCGGCGAAATTGCAACACTTTCTGACATAGCGCATCATGTGAAGCAGCGTTACACTACTTCTAAAATGGAATCAGTTGCTGAAGTTGTTTGAAATACTTGGATTATTTTACCGCTTTATAACGATGCAATAGTCTACCTATAAAAGAGCCAAATACGTAAGAATGAAATACTACTGCCACATCTAGAGAAGCTCCGTTCAATACACTCTTGTTTCATTTGTGAAAGTAAACAAATCGGCTTTGCGATCCTGTGGGGGATGATCTCTTGTGTTCTTTACGTCACTTTCCTCACAGAATACATGTTACTAGTTTTATTTACTTAGCTGCTACTCCCATCGAAGTGGCTCGTTTGTTTGGAGGTTCTTATCATTATCCAACCTTTACAAGCAAGAAACCCTCGCACAGATTGGAAACTAATCCACATCCTGAAAGCAACAAATTACGCGAGATGTTGCTAAATTACATTTTTAGACATCCATATTTATGGTTGGATTCATCAGTTCCATTTGTGACTTAAACTTAATCCCCATCTGATATCTTGTTTATTCATTGATTCAATTCACTGCATTTGAATCTCACCTTTTTAAACTTATGTTTAATTGACTATTTTCAAAAACTTATATCACATAATCTTGTTCAATCAATCACAATTCTGTATATTTCAGCAGCTTTTTGGCTTTTTATACTTTTATTCACCCTAAACAAGGCATATTAACGTTGAAGCGTAAAGGACTACTCTTATAGGGGTCAGATTTATAGGTGATGAAACCTGCGTAGGGAGTTGGGCAGCGAGTTGTTTGTTCGTGTTGAATTTATTTTTCTGCTTGTTAGTATGGCCGGGCACAAGTAAGCAAAAAGGGGATACAAAATGTTAAATACATGATAAGATTCTGCTGTTAATCGAGTGGGTGGAGGTATTTTCGTGTAACGGGATGCAAGTAAAGTAAGTTTATTACGAGTTAACGTTATTTGCAAGTTGTATTAATTAGACTCTTCAGACTACCGTTCTCATCTTGAGTGTTTTTTCACAACGTTTCAGTCGATATAACCTTCGACCTGCTTCAAGTTTATTCTGTCGAACTCGAGAATTTTCTGTCGGACTCGTGAATTTGCACGGAATTTGAAATTTCCTATTATTTAATCTACAAAAGTAACATGCTTTCGTTGTGTCATCCATAGAAGTTTTAAACAATTCGCAATTGTATGTTGAGTGTCACCTGCACTGAAGATTTAGGCTTCATTATCCAAAAGAGTATGATTTACATCTTAAAAAACAGAAACATTTCTTGCAATGTGGTAATATCTTAATGTTGTTAAAATATTGAAGTTTCAAACATCAGCTATAAAGATTAGCCATAGCTAGCCACAGTTAAGCTTCGTAATATGGTGGAACAGCTGTATCTAGATCACACACACACACACACACACACACACACACACACACACACGTAAGCCAGTGGAACTCTCTACCGCTTGTCTGTTTCCCACCTGACTACAACTTGGACGTCTTCAAGTCCAACATAAACAAACTCCTGACAAACCGCCCCCTTAAGTAAGACACTCTATCAACCCCCCCAACACTAATGATTACTACAATACTATCTCATTGATTACTATACACGCAATAACTCTTATCCCTGAGTGGCCTTCGGGCCTTGATAAGTGGTGAACCCCATGTAATATATATATATATATATATATATATATATATATATATATATATATATAAAAGAGAAATCAGCCAGGTTTTTAATGTTGGGTTAGAATAGAATTTAAGCCAAAAATCCAACTTTTTGACTTGGCAAGTTATTGTTGTTAATTGTTGTAATATGCTATTGGCAATATAATGACATACTTTGCTACAATCTATTTAATAAATACTTAGTCCGGCGTGGAATAATTGATTTGAGATTTTTCCTTCGTACATTCGTTAATAAAGGTAACATTTTCTTCTTTAACAGGACACTGCAAATCTTAAAATGTGTCGTGCGAAAACATATATCATATCTGAAAACTTTTAAATTTCGATGTCAAAAAAGTAATGTGACACAAAAGAACTGATAATTTCATTGTTAAGTAGATCTCAACTAGTATAAAGGGGATAAGACATATGCTAAATATAAAGAATATGATAGAAGTTGTCTACCTTTCTACTAAAAGTCCTTGTTTTATTTTTCTGTATGAGTTGAAAATTTTCAAACAAATAACAATTATGAATTATGACTTCATAACAGAGATTAACTACTGGTGATCCAGATTGCATAAAAATTGATCACCGAGACTTTCAATCAGAAAGCAACTACTTTCGCAAATGTTGAAAAACGTTTAGACTGGCATAAAACTCTACTTTGTGGAAGAATGTTATTGTCCCTTACGAGTCATTAATTTCGACCGAGATACGCGTGAAGACAATCAAAAGAAGCATTTGGCATCGATTTCCTCCTTCCTGTTAAACAGGAAAACCTGGAATGATTTATAGGAATGGAGGTTACTAACTCTGAAAGAAACTGCTGGTTTAATGGTTTCCTTCATGACAGAATTAATAGTGCAGACTAGTTTAGCATTTATTTTGATCAAATTAATCCTATGTTTCTATAACTGTTTCCGAAGAGAAATGTACTAGTTCACACAGTTGGAATTATTACGGAAGTTGAACTCTTATTTAGCTACCACGCTCCCCAGATCCCAATCTTTCAAACATTTATGATGCACTTTCGATAAACAAATCAAGTTTCATTATTCTCCACAATTATCGTTACAAACACTGGAAACATCTTTGACTGCAGAATGAACAAAAACTCATTTGAAACTTTGTACGAATCTGTGGCTTGTAGAATTTAATCAGTTGTTACTCCATATTAAAATAGTTTTGCTGGAAATTTTATGTATTTTTATCACTTTGTGCAAAACACACACAAACAAACACACACACACATATATATATATATACATATATATATATATAGAGAGAGAGAGAGAGAGAGAGAGAGTGAGAGAGAAAGAGAGAGAGTGAGAGAGAGAGAAAAGAAATAAACCAAGTTATGTGTTCATCAACGTTTATAGTCTTTATTGTAAGACTTCTGGGTGAATAAATTCCAAAAATAAAATCCCAGTACAATATTTGAAAACATATTTGTTGTATTGAAAAGTATGACTGTTCTATTTAAGAACGAAAAAAGTCGTTGGAAATTCAAAAAAAATTATAGCGTTCTGAAAGAGAGTAATAATTTTACACACCCACATTTGAATTATAACGGCCATATTTATTCCCAAGAACAATGATAATAAATGGAAATTCTGATTTAAATTATGTAGAGTTACAACCAAATTAATTGCTTGACAAAAGAGTACAAATAAGTTTTAAACTTTTTTCTTAATCCATGGATTTTCAATGAATGGCTCATCTCATCAGAGGAAATGTTATTAAAAAATAGATTTGGGTAATTGTAAATTTTCCGGATTATCACATAAATTGAGAATTAAATTTTAAATTATAATGTAAAAGAAGATACCCCATTATTTAATGAATGAGGATATAAGAACAGTTATAAAGTTCAAGGTAATGAATACTGGTATATTCCAGGATAGAATTGCGGATTTTTAAGAATATTCCAGGCTTGAAGATAAAATCTTTGAAGATCCAAGTCATGCAAATATGGTAATTCATTATTTTCAATGTGGTAGAATTCTTTGCATTTTCGTGGAAAGCAGTTTTATGTACTACTTGCATAGGAATTTATTCTATAATAAATTTATATGAAATTAATATATTTTTCGTATATTAAAAAGTTTTTAAAGTATAATGTGACGTTTAATAAACGAAAGCGAAATAAGAAATTCTCAAATGCTCTCGTCAGCGATTAATGTACAAATGAAATCTAATTTTCTAAAAGCTATATCTAGGTCGTAAACTAACTTGACCGTATCTGGTCGAAGTTAGAACTTAACAGTGAGAAAAGGAGAGATATAGGAGTGCGAAAACAGAGGGATAGGAAGTTTAAAAGTTCTCTGATACAGGGTTTAGAAGCTGGAATTGGAAATTTTCATTTGCTATGATTAAAGGGGTTTATAAACCAGACGAATAAGAGTTGAAGTACATATGGAGTTCTATAAACTGAAATTTGCAAAAGCTAAAGGAAGGCTGCTTATACGCATCTAAAGATATTAGATATGTTTGTATTTGAAATAAGTTTAAAATGATTTAAAATGCTCAATCATGTAGTTCATTGTACGTACGCTGTTTTCTTTAATTTTACTAACCAGCGTTTATATTAAAATAGCATTATCAATTTTAATTATCGTACTTCAAATTTAACTTTATAATTTAAAATAAGAGTGAATATTATTTGACTAATATAGTTTTAGAGATTGGCTGTGTTGCATGATAATATTATCATTCAAGATTGGTATGGATAGGAGCAAGGGTAAATTAAATTCTTTCTACACATCTAGTATTAAACGTTATAAATGTGCGGTTTTATAGGCATCCAATAAATTTAAGTTATTAATGGTGCATTAATGGAACGAAAAGTACATGCAGACAACTATTACAATGATGATGATGATGATGATATATTTGATGATGTGGATGCTGTTAAATTAGAAAGTATATGGTTAAAAACGATTGTACCTGAAACTTAATTCATAGGACAAGAGATTTACTATGACGTTATTTTAGACAACATTAATTAGTGTGTCTACGATGAGTTATTTAAAAGAATAAACGCATACCTAGAGGACGTTAAGGTCCAACCGAATATTGTTAGTGTTGTTGTAATTAGTTCGAAAGTGATCAAACGAGTGTGTGAAGGGTTGGTGAAAGATAATTCTTCAATAGTAAGGGTCATCTGTAAAGATGCTGATGTATGTAAAATAGAACACTATGAAGCATGGGTGTAGATTCTACATAATTTCAATCAGAATTTTCTTATATATAAATATATATATATATATGTGTATATATATATATATATATATAGACATATGTATATATATATATATATAGACACATATGTATATATATATATATATATATAGACACATATGTATATATATATATATAGACACATATGTATATATATATATAGACACATATGTATATATATATATATATAGACACATATGTATATATATATATATATAGACACATATGTATATATATATATATATATATATAGACACATATGTATATATATATATATATATATATATATATATAGACACATATGTATATATATATATATATATATATATATATAGACACATATGTATATATATATATATATATATATATATATAGACACATATGTATATATATATATATATATATATATATAGACACATATGTATATATATATATATATATATATATATATATATATATATATATATATATATATATATATATATAAAGTACGTGTGTGTTTATAGAAAAATGTTGCTGTCATTTGCTTGAAGCATTGTGCGTAGTATGTATAAGAAATTTACATTTTTATGCCGATGGAATGCAATTTGGTTGAAACATCGTTTTATACAAAGTAACAGTAAATATATCAAATAAAAGAGTGCGGCATTTGATTCAGACAAATTACTTCTAATTATTTTTTTTAAGTAAACTTATAATATATGTGTGTGTGTGTGTGTGTGTGTGTGTGTGTGTGTTTCAGAAGATTAAAACATGTATTTTATTTTTCTTAATAGTAAACCTCCACTGGAAAGGCGAGGAAAATACTTCGATTTTGGGAGAGGATAATTGCCACTCAAATTCCAGAAAAGTTCAACAGACAGTAGTCATCGAAAGAAGCAAAAACATACTGGAAATTTAGAGAGATCTGCTATCACCCAAACCCCAGGGAACACCACCGATTATTGCCAATGAGAAATCACTGATCAGGACTTGTATGAAAATTACTAGCGAGTAAATGAATTATCAGTTAAATACGACGACGACGACGACGACGACGACGACGACGACGACGAAGAAGAAGAAGAAGAAAACTGAAATATTTTTAGGGAAGAGATACAACAAACCAAATGTGACAATAAAATAAAGCGCTTAAAACAGTTAAGCTGTTCTTATTTACGAGAATGAAAAGCTCGACTTATTTCTAATGTCATTTTCGCTCGCTTTCACTTTCTCGCGTATACATGTACGCACATGCTCACACACGTGTGCATGTGTGTGGATGTGTGCATGTCTGCGTGAGAAAGTTTATTATGTAAGGCTATGCACGTGGGTGATACCCGGAAAGATACCATGCATTTTTTTGTGTTGTATTTTCACATCTGAATCGTATATTTCCGCTCACGCGCATGTTGTTTTGCCAGCGTACGTCTGTCGCTGTCCGCTACCCGTCCGCCTCTTTTTTATCTTTTTCCCCGTTTTCTCTCTCTCTCTCTCTCTCTCTCTGCATATATATGTGTGCGTGTATATAATATATATATATATATATATATATGAATATAATTATATTACCTACATGTGTGCGCATGTATGTGTTTATGTGTGTGGAGGAATATGTCTTTCGAATTTTCAAGCGTGTGCTCTTGAGAAATGTGCCTTCTAATGAAATAAGTAAGGTCAGTGAACAGGTGATTTGGAAATATTTCAGATTGAAGAAAAATACGAATAAAAAGACAAGAGAGAAATTATTATTTTTGTTAATTCATTAACTAATCTAAATACAAACTCAAACGGAAAATATTAAACAGATGAAATATGTTGCTATTTGTCACGTTCCGACTTTTTCCAGATTTTCATTTCATAATTGAACTGTCATTACTCAGCATTGGCCAGGATTCATCCATATCACTTTCATATTAAATATTTTCGGGAGTAGGTATTTAATGTTATACAGCAAGATAAATAAACTTTGGTTTTTAACGCAAGAAAAATCATATTTTAAGCTGAGATATATCTTTTTGTCACGTTGTTTAAATTTGTCGCCATCAAAACAATCTTCGTAATGGGAACACTTTTGTTTCCAAACAAATGAGCTAAACGACATTTTGATATTCTAAAGAATCTGCTGGAAGAAAGGAAAAGAAAAAGTAATAAGGCAGAATCAAATCAAATGTGTCAGATGAGATGCTATTCACATTCACTTTTAATCATTACACCATGCAACGTTCATAATATATGCTTTTTTAACGAGAATAATTAAGCAATAAATATGTTAACAGTTAAATAAAGCAATTGCCCACCATGCTGCAGCTCTATTGAGCTATAAATAAAATGACAGGATTTAAGATTAAAGTAGATTGACAGAGCACATTCGAAACTATATATGATATTTGTTAGTGATGCTCTCCAAAGACTTGCACTGTATAACACGTCTTTCACGGAACTAACCCGGAATTCTCATGCTGCAGGACACTACACTATCAAAAAGAAACGGTCCCTAATTTCCAACAACAAAAACAACGGACGTATAGAGCAAAAAACGAAACACCGCGGTGGAAACGGAGGCTCTAAAATCAGGTGCACCTGTGCGGAAAAGAATTGTCTCAAATAAAATAATTCCTTGTCGACCCTGCGTTACAGGGATTGCTAAACAACATCATCTTCAGGCTTAGTGAAAATATCGTACAAAAGTAGGGAATCTGAAGAACATGGCCAGGAAACTCGAGGACAATATCCCATCAGAATAATAAGGAAAAAGGAAAACAAGAATATGTTGAAAACAGAAAATAAATGGTTTAAGCAAATTGCGCGATTATTTTACCGTAATTTAATAATAGACAAAATAACATTAGAAAAGCTGCCTTAAACACAAGATCTGGAGGATTGTTGGAGGCCTCTTCGAAAATTGAGGTACCTACAATAAAGAGACCCAATGGATTCAAGATGTTGCAAAAAGCAACAGAAAACCCCCCAGAAATATTATCTGGCATGATAAAACAAAAACTGAATGGGTTTCAGAATTACAAAAAAACAGGCATAAACAACCTTCCCAATTTCTGGTTTAAGTAACTAATAATACTGCATAGTCATTATTGTAGTTGCTTGAACAAACTATTGAGGGTGAAGAGACCACGTCAGCATGTTTGTTAAAAAGTGATCCAACCCTCATAGTGAAAACAAGTGGAATACAAGGCCCTAGTAGGTACAGATCCATCTGCTTCCCTGGTGGCAGACAGAATTTATCAGCATCTCTCCTCTAGAGCATACTTGGAAAAAGGACAAGCAGAGTGCATGAGGAAGTGTTTATATAACTAGGGACAGTTATTGGTCAATAAGACCATACTTGAGAACTGTAAGAAAAGTAAAAGAAACCTAAGTTTGGCGTGGATTGATTATCAAAAGGTATATGACACGTGACTACTGTGGTGCCTTGATTTATATTAAATCTATTCAGGAATCAAATAGACCATGGCTGTATATATATAAAAATGTGGCAAGCAGTCATTACATTAAGCCACAATAATGGATTTGTAAACATCCCTAACGTCAGGATCAGAAAAGGAATCTTCCAAGAAGATAGCCTATCTTCTTAACTCAGTTGTCTAGTGATAGATCCGCAAAGCAACCTATCGTTAGCACCAGCAATATCTGATGAGCTCTCAAAATCCAAACCTTTAAATGGTGCGCCAACATAAAACAAGAACCAGCAGAACAACCTCCATCACGAAACTGGCCAAACATTTTAGACAAGACTGTTTTACGAATGAAACAGAATCAGAAAACAAGTCTTCTACAAAAAAGGCTGAAAAAAAATCACCAAAAATACACCAATGACTTCCATTGCAAAAAACTGGAAGACTGGGCCAACCAACAGCGTGCCAAGTATTTTCTGAGTGAATTCATCCAGACCTATATGGATAAAGAATGCTTTATAGACTGGCTAAAAAGAGGATCGCTCCACTATGATTATAATAGCTACTCGAGATAAATGCTTGATGACCAATGCTTTTAAGAAAATTAGTGGTCTCAGCAATGACAACAAGTGCAGGTGCTGTCGTACAGAGGTAGAGAGTATGAGACACCTAATAATCAGTTGTAATTTCTCCTGGGAGACAACTACTATATAATGCGATACTATGTCGTGTGTAAATATCTCCAATGGACGATCTGTAAGAGGTTAAATATCGAATGCAGCAACAAATCCTGCGAACATGTTTACCAGAAAGAACAGTTGGAAATAAGTCACACACCATTCACTATGAAATTCCTTCAGTTATGTACGTAGAAAACGGAGCCATAAAACCTTACATAGCGATATGGGACAAGACAGTAAGAAAGAAACAACTTAAGTAGTAGTTAGTTCCCCAATAATGCTGGGTTCAACAGAGTTGAGAGGGAAAAGATAATGGAATACCAAGGTCTTGTGTATAGCATGAAAAGAAACTGGAATCTTGGGAAGATCTCTATCATTCTAGTAATTATAAGAGCAACTGGACTCACGAAAAAGAATTTTTACAACTACCTGGCAAATATACCCGGTGAAGCAAGTGTAAGAGGGATTCAAACAATTGCAGTTAAAGGGGCAGTCAGAATCTTAAAAAGATCTCTCGGTGGGAATATCTGAGTTAGCAGGTGAATGTTTGAAATCCGGTAGGGTACCTCATCCCCAGCTTGAACAAACTGATAAGAAAATTGAAAAATAAACCAATATAACTTGTATAATGTACACTAATAATACATATTGTGTAATATATATATATACAAATATTTCTTCAAAACTATATATACATATTTAAGTACCCGTCGTTGACTGGGTTCAAAAACAGCTTACAGAAAATGGACTCTGATTTATGAAAATATGATAGGTTATGAAAAGGAAGGGTTATAAAGAGATAGCTTTGAATTTGGGGGTATCAAAACCAAAGCAAAATATGATGAAAGTAAAAATAAAATAGATAAACCCCATAATTTATTATACCACACTGAAACACTTATCACAATATTCTATGGATCTATATTAAAAAAAACTTGTTAAACTTTGTGACATATTTCCATTCTATGGAGGTCAGGAGCGAACGAACACCCCATAGTATTATTATACCATTTTTCTTCAAACTGAAACATAATTATCAAAGTATACTTACGCAGATAGATATGAAAAGTTTTTATTAAAGTTTGTGCCTATTTTCATTCTATGGGGGCTAGGCGCGAACGCAGACCCCAAAATTTTATTATACCATCCCTATTTAAGTTAAAACATACTTATCAAAGTATTATTATGTACATCTATATAAAAAACACTTGTAAATGGTTTTTTTTTAATTTTTTTATTTCCATACTTTGTGGACCAGGCGCGTACGCAAACCCCACAATTTTAATGAATCATCATTATGCCAGATCAAACATACTTCTTCCTGTGTCTAGATACATATTCTATCCTTATATGTGATCAGCTTACTATAATAGTCAACCGCCTATTCGTAACCAGACACACACAGACGTCCAGCTTTATATATATATATATATATATATATATACACGAAAAGAAGAAACTTTCCGAAACTCCTGGCAAATCTAGACAAAATAAGTAAGAAATATTTTTTTAAATGTAATTAAATATAAAAAAATAACGAATGAAAGAGGATGATTTATTACAGTTTATTGATTTTTTTAATGCAATCTAATTGAAAGAATTAGTGATTGCGAACAAACGGCTCACAGGTATCACATATCTTCTTTCATAATGAAAAACAATTTCTTTACTTCTATGAATGATACAGGAATAAATTATTTTGCTATCTAACTGACATATGCGTTTACGGTGTGTACGAAAATATTATGTGAATTAGTTGAAAAGAGAAATTGCTCATAGAATAAAAACGGAATCAAAATGATGAGAAATACATGGCACATTGGTGATATGTTCAATTAATTACAATTCACACACGTTTCTTATGATTATTTGAGAACGATCAATAAGGATGTCAGTACTGCAATAAATAGACATTTCATAAACTGTCGTTTTCTTTAAATTATTACAAAAGCATTATGTAGAAACATAAAATTTAATGAGATGAAATATTGCAATTTTTATTATCCTTATCAATACCAATTTAGTTTTTAATCGAAGAATACATTTTACTATCACTATTTTGAAATAATTTATGCATTGTTTTTATTATTTTGGTACATTTTTAATAAAAAAAAAATACTCCTTTTTCCAAAGTGAGAATCTCATATTTACTTTTTCCAAAGTGAGAATCTCACATTTACTTTTTCCAAAGTGAAAATCTCACATTTACTTTTTCCAAAGTGAAAATCTCACATTTACTTTTTCCAAAGTGAAAATCTCACATTTACTTTTTCCAAAGTGAAAATCTCACATTTACTTTTTTGAAAACAATGCCACACACTTTCATCGCTTTTTCGATTGCTCGAAAACGATCAGTGATCGATTTGCGTTACCCCATTTCAAAGTTATAATTGATTCTATTGCAAAAAGTAGACACTAAATTTTTTCTTACAAAAATTGTTTTCCATTATATGCGGGATTGCTTTTCTATGCAAATTTAATGAATATTTAACGCACACTTCCTGACCAATTACCGGTAAATCGATATGCATAACCGAATAGTTTCTCAGTTCTGAGACAGAAAATTGTGTGTCTCTAATAGAAATAGGGGAATACTTCTGTAATAATTTCTATTTTTAAAGTTTTTTTCCCTGTGGGAATATGGGGGGGGTATGAAACCAGCTTTTTCTTCTAATCGATCATCACATTCTCAGAACCATAAATTATTAGGCATTGTTTGTTCACAAAATAACACTCAATTTTTATTTTTATTTTTTTATTTGAAAAAATAACACCAAAAATAAAATAGCAAGAAATTGGAATATTTTATAATTTAAGGTGAGTATCAATTGTCTCTTTAAATTTAATGTGTAAAGAGCATAGATGTAATATGTTCTCAATTTTTGGATTTTGACCCAGAAACCACTACTTAACGCACAGTACAATGGTGGTTTAAGAAATTTCGTGGCGGCGACAAGATTCTTGAAGATGATGAACGTAGTGGTTGGCCATCGGATGTTGACAACGATCAATTAAGAGCCTTAGTCGAAGCCAAACCACGTACAACTTTTCCAAAACTTTTTTCGAATCAGATTTTATGTATACGATAATTTCCAATCACTTAAGGAAGGAAAAACAAAAACTTGATAAATGTATTGTTCACGAATTGAACAATAACCAAAGGAAACACCATTATGAAGTGCCATGTTCCCTATTTTTACACAAAAAAAACAACCTGTTTCTCGACCGGGTTGTGAGTTTCGATGCAAAATTGGGTTCTTTACGACAACCGGCGCCGCTCTACTCAGTGGTTAGACGCCGACGAAGCTCAGCAACACTTCCCGAAGTCGCAAAAAATGGTCATGATGACTGTTTAGTGATCTATGACCGGTCTCATCTATTGCAGGTTTTTTTAATATATTACGGCGGCAAAGTGCTGTCAACTAATGAATGAAATGCATCAGAAACTTTGACAAAAACACAGCATTAGTCAACAGAAAAGGCCAAATTCTCCTCCATAATGCCCCATCTCCATGTTGCTAAACCGACCCTGCAAAAGTTGAACGAATTGGCCTTCGAAACTCTGTCTCAACCGCTATACTCCCCAGACCTCTCACCTCCTGGTTACCATTTTTTCAAGCATCTCGACAAATTTTTGCATGAGAAATGCTTAAAAAACCTAAACGATATCAAAAACGCCTTCAGTGACTTCATCGCCACCAGAACGCAAGATTTTTAGGTTACTGGTATAATATATTTGTTTTGCGTTGGCAAAAGTGTGTTGATTCTGATGGCACTTATTTCAATCAATGAATTTGTATTTAAACATATACTCACGCAAGAATTTTCTTGTCAAGGTGTATATATATATATATATATGTGTGTGTGTGTGTGTGTGTGAGACAGAGAGAGAGACAGAGAGAGAGAGAGAGAGAGGGTATCATCGTACAATGAAGTAGACTCGTTAGCAAAAGGAAACGAAAAGAAACAAGCTTATGAAGTGAAGAAATAGTAGAAAACAAGTGTATGTCGGGTTTTCAAAGAAACGAAATGATCTACCAAGGATGCTGAAGAAGTGACGTACGAAAACGCTGAACGAATTGAGAGAGAGAGAGAGAGAGTGTGTGTGTGTGTGTGTGTGTGTGTGTGTGTGTGTGTGTGTGTGTGATAGAGAGAGAGAGAGAAGGAATCCTGGTTAATATGGCTATGACGTCATAGCGCGAAGTCTTTCCCCACTTGAGAGCAAATCGCAACCAGATGTCAAGCAGCAAGAGACGTAAAACAAATGGGAAAATTTTCCAAGCAGAAAACGGATACACAAATCTGCCATTGCTCACTTGCCTTTTGCACAGCTTTTTTCATTGAACTTTTCTTCTAATTTGCAACACGTGAAAACTAACGGTAAACGAATTCCTATAAAAATGGCACACGTAAAAATGGCACACATGGAACAAGAGGAAAAAATAAACTCATTAAAATAATTAGTAACTCTTTCATTTTGAAATAAATCTTGGTCTTCTCCACAGTTTAGTACCAATGGTGATTAAACTGATTTTGTTGGGATTATTAAGATTACTATACTCATCTTGGTTGTTATTCTCACATCGTCTCAGCCGACATAACCTCCAGCCTTCTTCGCTTGTGTCTTTTCGAATTTGATAAACTTTATATCGAACAAAAATAATGCGTATGAGGATGGCATCAAAATGAACGAACATATACTACATTAACCTTAAAAGAAGTAGGTAATGCCTAGGAGGTTTACATTATAGCAATAGAACAGATACTACGCTACTATCCCTTAAATTGATCATTGAAAGGTTAATCTTGTCGAAAAGTTATTCATAAGTAATTCAGTATATGTTATAGACTGATTCCAGTTTCTGATTGGTTGTAGCACAGCGTGGTTCCATTTGATTTGTCAAGTATTATCATCTTGTTTATAAATATAACTCCCCAATTTTTTGTAACAATGTTCTCACAGGGATACCAATAATATAGCAACAATTTATCAGTACAAAAACTACTCAAAGAGAAAGGTTAGTGAGATGCGTGGATCATCAGTTAAAAGAAATGAATTTGAGTGCCATTATCTCAATCGTTTATTCCAAACTATTGTTACATACCAGGTATATCAACACTTATTACATACGAATGTGTATATAGGCATATAATGGATATACAGACACCAATGATTGTCTTTAAATGTATAAGTTTGTACAGTGTTGTCAATCGGATGTTTGCACGAGTGTGTGTGCGTGTTTTACACATCCGTAAACAACTCAAGAAGACGACGGATGAACACGTGATCTGCGAAGTGCACAGATCAAGGGACATAACTCTTTACAGTTTTTGCTTCCTTTCGTTCGCCGGCGGTTGACACTCGATTCATACGCTGCAATATTTTTTTTCCATGCGAAGCAACACCACAAAATTCTGTTTATACTATAAATATAGTTTTATTTTCACCTCCATGCAGATTAATGTCGAGTCCGATGGAGTCGCACTGCCAAATTGTTTTTACTGTTTTTTTTTTTTATCGTTGTAAAGTTTTCTAAAGAACATAAGTCGACGATCTCTCGGTAACTAAAACTCAACTTTTCGATCCGGTCGCCCACTTAATATATTTCTTTTGTTATCAGAACCTCATTACGCCATTTGCTACGTTTGCAAAAGGTCAATTTTTGTTATTGTAACCTATTATTGTTATTGTTGTGAAGGAACATAACTGGCTATACACCGGTTACAAACTGTATATATATATTGGACTGTTTGGCAGACAGCGGCAGACAGCGGCAGACAAGCAGTCGCAGTAAGACGGATAGTCTTACGTGTTGATTATCAGACTTTCTTCCCCATACTTGTTACTATGTACTTCTATTTACCTTAGGCGAGCAGCCTTACGTTTCTGTATTATAAATAAACCCCATTACACATACCACTCGGTGTAACTCACGTTTGTCTTTATTTCCTAAGTATTTAGGAATATAACAATGGCGACGAAAGGATGTTCTTTCTCTTAACAGAGATAAATTACCGTACCAAGGACTGTGTACAATGCAAGGATTTTTTGTTTTACGAAAAAAACAAACTACACAAGGATTTTTGACCACGTGCGTCAATGAATTTAAAAATTTTTCCTACCTAAAGTAGCGAAAAGTACGGATTTTTCTTCGTAAAGAACTCACAAGAAATTATAGAAACATGTTCAAGGTAAAGTGGAATTTATATTTATTTTGACAAGTAAAAAAAAAAAAAAAAAAAAAAAATGGTCGCAAGTTGAATTCGAAACTACACTAAAGGATTACGAGTTTCGAAAGAAAAAATATAAATACAACGACTATTGTACCATTTTATGCCACGTGGGAACGGCAGCCATATATTTTTTTTTTTGGAAAATTAATTGTTTGTTATTGCCTTTATATAAATAATTGGAACTATTTGTCGTGGGAAGTAAGAAATATTTTGTGTATGAACTTACGTTGTTGAAAAAAAAAAAAAAAAAAAAAAAAAAAGAATTATTTTACAAAGCCTGTTGAATTACTATGGATGAACTTTGTTGAAACGTGTTGTGTCTGCATATTGCTACTAATTTACGATATACGTAAATTTACGATTTTTCTTTGGAATTATTGTGTAGAATTCGAAAAGACATTTTTGTACTAGAAGCTAACATGGAACAATTAGCAGAGTTAACTAAGGCTCTAGCCCTTAGCATCCAGGAACAGACAAAAATGACTCAACAATTTTTAGCGCAACAACAACAACAACAACAAATTCAACAACAACAGCTACAGCAACAGCTGCAACAACAACAAGAAAGAACACAAAAAACTTTAGAGGCACAACAAGAACAAACAAACATACTACAACGACAAATGTCGACACAGCAAAAGAATTTAGAAAAGCTAATTCTAACGTCGACCGGGAAGAAGACTAATTTTTCTGCCGAGGGTATTTCAAATTCACTAACGGAATTTCGTTACTCCCCGGATACTGGTGTTACTTTCCCTGCATACTACAGAAGATACGAAACAATTTTTACAAAAAGATGTTTAGACTGGACCGATGAGGAAAAAGTTACCCTGCTACTACAAAAACTGGGTACTGATGAAAACACCAAGTATGCAAATCTAATTCTACCAAAAAAACCGGAGGAGGTTTCGTTCGAGGAAACAATTAGTACCTTGTCGAAAATATTTGATAAAAGGGATAGCCTATTTCACTCTAGATACAAATGTTTGAACATTCAGAAGGCAGAAGCTGAAGACTATCTAGAATATGCTTGCACTGTGAACTGTTTATGCGAATCATTTAAATTGAATGAAATTTCCGCAGACCAATTTAAATGTTTAATCTTTGTACAAGGTCTCACAGCACCAAGGGACAAAGATATACGTTCACGGATCCTAACAATTATGGAGGCGGATCCTAACATAACATTGCAAAAAGTCACTGAAGAGTGTCAACGTCTGATTAACATAAAGAAAGACAACACTCGCATTGAAGAGAAAAATATTTTTAAGGTGCAGCAAGTAAAAAGGCAAGGGACCACAAGAAAGTCCAGGTTCCAAGAACACAGGATCCTTAAAGGATACAAAGACCCAAAGCTAAAGTGTAAATGTTGTGGTAGTTTAAGACACAACAATAAGACCTGCTGGTTTAGGAACAAAATATGTTATGAATGTGGTCTCAGAGGTCACAAGGGAACATACTGTGCCCAGAAGAAAAGACAAGGGACCGATAATGTAAATACGCTTCGCATGAATAAAGAAAAAAGCTGCGAAAGACGGAAATATGTTGATGTTCGGATAAATGGACATCTGGTTACATTGCTTCTGGATAGCGGTGCAGATATTAGTATTATAAATGAAGATATATGGAAAAGGATAGGTCGACCTGAATTAACGAAAACCAGAAAGACGGCGAGAAGTGTGTGCGGCAAAAGATTAGAGTTCAAGGGAGAATTAAAATGCAAAGTGACATTCGCTAACCAGACTCATAAATCCAAAGTGTACGTCGTACCAGGAAAGAATACATGCCTGTTTGGGGTAGATTGGATTGTCCTGTTTAATTTATGGGAGAAACCCATAAATTCGTTTTGTAACGTTTTAACTGCAGAAAAAGCAAACCAAAGGGAAGACTTCCTGAAGGATTTGAAAACTGAATTTCCCAATGTTTTTGCCGAAGGACTAGGACTCTGTATTAAGACAGAGGCAAAATTTGAATTAAAGAAAAATGCCACTCCAGTATTCAAACCTAAAAGGAATGTGCCTTTTTCAGCGATGGACGCAATCGAAAAAGAGTTGGATAGACTTCAACAACTGGAAGTCATTGAAAAAGTTAACCACACAGATTGGGCAAGTCCAACCGTGTATGTAAAGAAAAAAAATAACAGAATAAGGGTCTGTGGAGATTTTTCAACGGGTTTAAATGACTGTCTATTGGACCATAATTATCCCCTTCCGTCCGCAGAAGATCTGTTCTCTAAGCTTAACGGAGGAAAAATTTTTTCTAAGATAGACCTCTCAGATGCTTACTTGCAAATTAAGATCAGCGATGAATGCTCCAAATACTTAGGCATAAATACTCATAAGGGCATTTTTAAGCTAAAGAGGCTTCCTTTTGGATTAAAGGTTGCTCCTGCTATTTTCCAGCAAATTATGGACACGATGCTGGCAGGGTTGGAATTTTCAATGGCCTACCTTGACGATATCCTAATTAAAAGTGAAAATTTGCAAGATCATAAGAAGCATGTAAAAGAAGTATTCAAAAGAATACAGGAATTTGGTTTTAAATTGAGCCCAGAAAAATGCGATTTTTTTATGAAAAAAATTAAATATCTAGGTCAAATAATCGACAAAGAGGGTCGAAGACCGGATCCACAAAGGACTGAAGCAATTGAAAAGATGCCTGCTCCAGATTCAGTGACAAAATTAAAATCGTTTTTGGGATTAGTTCAATACTATGCAATTTACATCCCTAACATACATAATTTAAGAGCTCCTCTTAACGAGTTACTGAAAAAGGGTGTTAAATGGAACTGGAATAAGGAATGTGAATCTGCTTTCCAAAATATCAAAAGATGTCTACTGTCAGACTTAGCATTGGCACATTTCAATCCAGAAAAGGAACTAATACTAGCAACGGACGCCAGTGATTACGGTGTTGGCGCTGTATTACTTCACAAGTATGAGGATGGTAGGACAAAAGCTATCGCCCATGCTTCAAGAACGTTGGTTGCAGCGGAGAAAAATTACAGCCAAATTGAAAAAGAGGCGCTGTCGATAATATTTGGAATTACAAAGTACAATCGATTTCTCCATGGACGATCTTTTATTTTGCAAACCGACCATAAACCCCTACTTACCATATTTGGATCAAAGAAAGGCATTCCCACACATACTGCGAATCGATTACAGCGATGGGCTGTAACCCTCTTAAACTATCAGTTTAAGATGGAACATGTATCCTCGAAAAAGTTAGGACACGCAGATGCATTATCACGGTTGATCCCTAAAAGAAGCGAAAGTTTCGAAGAAACGGTAATTGCTGCGCTTAAAGACGAAAGTGAATGTACAAGTTCAATGTGTAATATGATACGTGAACTTCCGGTAACTTTCGAAAAAATAAAAAAAGAGGCAGTAAATGACATTTTCATTAAGAAAATGAAAAATCAATTGGGATGGATAAAAAAAAATAAAAAGGTAGATCAAACAACGCCTTTTTCCATCTGTGAAGATGTGCTCATGTATGGTGAGATGATCGTAATTCCACTAACGTTACAGAGGAAAATTCTGAAGGAATTTCATACAGGTCATCCGGGCATTTCGAGAATGAAATCCCTTATGAGAGGATATGTGTACTGGCCTGGTATGGACAAGGAAGTTGAAAAATGTGTCAAGACATGCAGAGGATGTCAATTAGCAGCTCGAGATCCTCCAGTAAAAACGACGCCATGGCCAAAGACGGACCTACCCTGGTCACGTCTGCATATTGATTATGCGGGACCTATAAATGGTTATTTTTACTTGATTATTGTAGATTCTTTTTCAAAATGGCCAGAAATATTTAAGTTTAGACATCCAACAGCAAAAAACACTGTGAGTGCGCTTAATGAAATTTTTAGCCGTTTTGGAGTGCCAAAAACCTTAGTGAGCGATAATGGAACAGCATTTACTGCTCATGAATTCAAAGAATTCTGTGACTCACTAAATATTCTACATATGACAACACCTGTGTACCATCCACGATCGAATGGGTTGGCCGAAAAATTTGTAGATACGTTTAAAAGGGCACTTAAGAAAAATCTTACTACGGACACAGACGAACAATGTATTCAAACATTTTTAGCAATTTACAGGGTGACACCAAATCCTAATAATAATGTCAATTCTTCCCCGGCTGAGCTAATGTTTGCAAGAAAGATAAGATCTGTCTTCGATAGGCTGCTACCAGAGAAAAAGAAAGTTTTCAAAAAAGAAAACCTTAATACCAAGTGCTTCTCCCCAGGTGAAAATGTATATTTCAAAAATTTTCAAAATGGACGAAATCAGTGGGTTGAAGGTATTATCAAAAAAAGGATTGGGAGCATGGTCTATACCATCCAAGGATTAAGTTTTGTCTGCAAAAGACACAGAAATCAAATACGTCCCAGACTGTCTCCAAATGTGGAAGAGACACCAATGGAAACATTGTGCGATATTTTTGATATACCAAAACCAGCGTGTGTACCGCAAACAATGAATATTTCGCCTGAACCGACCATACGGGCTGGACAGAAACCTTTACCCCGGGTAACGCTGACCAGAAGGAAAAGCGCAAGAAAGAGAAAAGTTACCAGGAGATTAAGCCCTGACCCTAAAAGGAAGAGGTATTTAAGCTAAAATCAGGAAGATTTCAGCTTCAGGGGGAGGTGTTGTGAAGGAACATAACTGGCTATACACCGGTTACAAACTGTATATATATATTGGACTGTTTGGCAGACAGCGGCAGACAGCGGCAGACAAGCAGTCGCAGTAAGACGGATAGTCTTACGTGTTGATTATCAGACTTTCTTCCCCATACTTGTTACTATGTACTTCTATTTACCTTAGGCGAGCAGCCTTACGTTTCTGTATTATAAATAAACCCCATTACACATACCACTCGGTGTAACTCACGTTTGTCTTTATTTCCTAAGTATTTAGGAATATAACAGTTATCCTAAATAAAGTAACTTATTTTTGTAACCAATTAACCGATTCATCTACGGCAGCAGGAGGGAAAGTATGATACTATTCAATACATAAACCAAACTGCCCTTTCTCCCTCTCCTCCCTCTCTCTCTCTCTCTCTTTCTTTCTCTCAAATACAAGCGAGAATTTCACCGGTGAATATCTAAGAATTTATTAATGTTCTGTTGGGTTTGTATTACTGTACACATAGATTCGAAAAAGTTGTCAAAAAACAAATATATAACAAATAAATGTTATCAAAGGCAAGATAAGTTACTTTTCTGCCAAACTGGATATATTTTTTGTGTTGTTATTCAATGGAACATATTTATTCAGCTCGAAAAACATACAGTGTTTACCGATGTATTCGAAAATTCAAGATGGCGTCTTACACCCTCTTTAACACCGTAAGTATGGAAAAAGGTGTTATAAATAAAAAAAACTATACAAAATACTATTAAAAACCCGCCGAATATATGTCAACCTATGTCACGGTAACGTATATTGAGCGAGTTTTAACAGTATTTTATCCGGTTTTTTTATTTATAACATCTTTTCCCACACTTACCGTGTTAAAGAGAGAATAAGACGCCATCTTGAATGTTCCAATACATCGGTAAACACTGTATGGTTTTCGAGCTGAATAAACATGTTACATTTACTTTTTCGAATCTATGTGTACAGTAATACAAACCCGTTCTGTTATTTCGGTAGCATTATCAGAATTTGTGAGAATTTGCCCCTTCGATTCACATGATCGGATTAAACATGAAATTCGATGAAGTCGATTGGAAACGAGTTTCGAACAACAATTACCTATATATTCCTCGTATGAATGACTAAATAGATTTTTGGAGCATATAAAACATTATTGATCACTAAGATACGATGGTAATACAGTTGATTTTGTTATATAAGATGACAAATTGACTATAAGAAGTCAAAATTTGGAATGTTGAAATTCTTAATACTGTAACTGATTGAAGGGAAGTGATGACACTGATTATCGATGAAGTCAATTGTGGAAGCGAAATGATTGATAGAATTGAGGTTTAAATAGAAACATTCTCATTCATTAGTTAAACAAGAAAACGAGATGAGGTTCATGGAACACCAAACCATCAAAGATGGCTTTATATTATTCACTGATTTTCTTTATATTATTAACTGGTTTTCTTTATATTATTCACTGGTTTTCTGGAATTATTCGGACTACTATCTTCACCTCGACTGTTATTTTTACAACGTTTCGGTCGATGTAAAACTACAAGCTTTTTAATGTGTTTTATTTTCGAACTCAGATATATATACGAAAGTTCGAATTAATGTCTTTAATAAATGCTTCCATTGTTCTCGTTACGTTATCCATAATCGCGTAGAAGTTTAGAATTTTATTTTATTCTAAGTAATTATCGTAATAATAGTAAGAATTTAACCTTCAACCTCCAAAAGACTGTAGATTATCACTTAGAAATGGTTGTTTATTAATGTCTTTATTTTAATGTTGAGATTGAAAACAAAACCGTTATCTGCTTTTATCAAACTTTCATGTTTGTCCAAATTTAAATCCCTTCCCATATCATAACTAAAATGTTTCTCCATTTTAGTAGACCAACAAATTCATGATTATCTTACACGAATAGCTTGAGATCATTTATAAAGGATAAATGTCTGAAGAAGTTTTGTCAATCAGAAATGA
>NC_136501.1:83817231-83857231 GCF_053919585.1 Euprymna scolopes
TTGAAGAGCCGTCTTGTAATTGTTAAATGAGGGCAGTTTAAACTTACTAGAATTAAATGATACCATCCATTTGCGGTCCCATTCCACTATGATTTGGAGATTATTTTCTAACAATGCAATTGACTTAGATTTATGTAAATTTGTTCTTCCCTCGTGCATGTTATAGAGTATTGTATCATCAATAAATATACCCATCTCGGACACAATATTTCCAAGGCGGTCGCTTATGAATATCAGGAATAGCAGTAGTCTAAAGATCGACTCTTGAGGCATTCCCGCATTAATTTATGCTGTTTGGATGTATATCCATTAATGACAACCTGGATGGTCCTGTTGCTAATAAGGATCTAATTATATTTAGTATACATCCAGTCATACCGTACGATTTAATTTTCATTAGCAGCCCTTTGTGCCAGACTTTATCAAAAGCCTGTGATATATGAAGGGCTACATCACTGGCTTCGCCCGCCTTATCCAGTGCATGGTATATGAGTTTAGAGATGACCTGCAGTAAAACTACATTGCCTAAATCCATGCTATTTGTCAGAGAGAAGATTTTTTTTTTACATAGGGATCACCACATTATCAAGGCCAAAAGGCCACTCAAGGATAAGGGTTAAAGAGTGTACACTAGAAATTGGACAATATAGTAATCATTTGTAATGAAAATTTGGTAAATTTGTTAACTTATATGGAACGGCTCATCAAGAATCTATTTACGTTCGACTTGAAGACAACCATATTGTAGTCAGCCAGAAAGCAGGAAAACGGAAGACAATTCCACAGGCGTGCAGTTCTAAGAAAAACAGATTTTTTCATGGAATCTACGTTTAGGTTTAGGCACAGATAAAGAGTGGGGGGAATTATTGATAGTGTTTTCAGCTAGACGAGTGTTTCTTGTGAAAGTTTGGCGAGGGGGGACCATAGACTGAAGCTCAGTCGAACATTTTCCATGAAAATAACGATACATCAGAGACAAACTTGCAACATCTCTTTTGTGAGATAGAGGTTGCAGGGAAGAGAAAAGGACATCTCCTACGAGGCTACGAAGTCTATTTTGAACTCTATCAAGGCAGGACAAGTCCTTTCTAGCTGCTCCTGCCCAGATGTGGCAACAGTATTCCATCCTTGGACTACCTGGCTCTTATATAGATAGAGAATTGCATCAGCAGTGAGATATCTACCAGATCGATAGAAAGATCCCATCATTTTTCCAGTGGCCTTGGCAACAGATTTGATGTACATGTTCCATTTAAGATCAGAAGTAATGGTCAAGCCCAGAAGCTTGTCAACTTGAGGCCTCCTGAAGACGAGAGCCATTCATTTCAATTGATGCCAGATGTGGATCAGAATGTTGATTATGTAAAGAGAGAAGCTTAGTTTTAGATGCATTAAAAGTAACCAGCCACTCCTTTCCCCATTGTACTACGTGCTCAAGACCAGAGGAGAGAGAATCAGAGAGAACTTGGTTGTTTACTGTCTTAGATGTGCTATCATAAATGATAGTGTCATCAGCATAAATGTCTACAAATGATGAAAGGATGTGATTTGAAAGATCATTAATGTAGATCAGGAATAGAGTTGGGCTCAGGATGGACCCCTGAGGGACTCCAGCATTAATACTGTGAGCTTCTGATTTTTGCCCTTCAACTACTACTCTTACGAACCTATCAGAAAGAAATTATGTAATAATTGAGAAGACATTTATAGCTATACCATAGCTAGAGATCTTGTGAGGTAAACCTTTATACTATACCCTACCAAAGGCCTTAGATATGTCAAGAGCAATTGCCCTAGAAAGGTTACCTCCGTCGAGAGATTTGCTAATCCTATGAGATATAACTGTAAGCACATCTGCTGTAGATCTAGCAGAACGGAAACCATATTGAGTGTCACTAAGAAGGCTATTTTTGTTGAGATGGTTGATTACTTCTGTATTAAACACAGATTCCAGCAACTTACTCATGACGCACAGGAAATTTATTGGCCTGTACTGAGAGGGGGATGAGCGATCACCTGAGTTCTTAAATACAGGGCATAATGATGAGATTTTCCAGGGTGATGGGAAGCTATTCTCCTTAAGACAACGTTTAAACAGTTTTGTAAGTATGGGCGCTAGTTCTGGTTGTAGATTTTTGAGTACTATAATTGGAATACCGTCAGGGCCAGTTGCTTTACTGGAATCAAGGTTTTTGATTAGCTTGGCAACATCACATACAGATATTTGTATATCACAGTGTGTTTTCTGATACAGGAGGAAATATTGGGGATTGGCGGCCTTGGTGGCAAAGGGTAGAATTGGCTGCAAAGTTTTTGGCAAAGAGTTTGGCTTTGTCTGATGCTGACGAGATTACCTCAGGTCCATTGATGATAGTTGGGATAGAGCACACGCTTCTGTTCAGGATTCTGTTTGCTATTTGCCAAAACTGGTGGAAACCAAGCCGCTGCTCAGCTACTTTGGACTTGACGGATTGAGTATACAACTCTCTTGCATTGTTTATTACTTTCTTACAATGGTTGCTGGCAGTCCTGAAAGCGGCTTTAGTTTCCATACATCTATTACGTTGGAAGATGTGGAAATAGTGATTTCTGTGCGCAGTGGCAGCAGCACATTCTGGAGAGAAACATGGCTGGCTGTTAGATTTTTGCTGGAACTTTTTCGAGGGTATGAAATTGTCTATACCTACAATTAACCATTCCGTCAGGTCTGATACTATAGAGGACACATCCTTTTTAACATGGAATGCAGAGGTAGATCCGATATAAATGTACGGAAGCTATCCCAGTCAGCATCAGTGTATCGATATACTGTATGATGATGAGGTACGTCTGGGGACTTATTTCATTTCATTTTTATCTTAATTGATACAACAGAGTGGTCAGAAGATCCAAGAGGCGACAGAACAGAAACTGAATATAGTTCAGGGCAAGTTGTGAGAAAAAGATCTAGGAGACTCGCATACTGGCCGTCATTGTCGGGCACACGGGTGGGTTTGTGAACAATCTGAGTGAGGTCATAAGCAATGGAGAAATCATGACAGAACCTCCCCTCATCATCGGTCTTGTTTGAGTGGGTCAACCATTCGACGTTGTGAACATTGAGGTCTTGGACTAGTGATTGATTAAGGTCTCAAAGATTTTAGAGGGGGAGAATACTGATATGGGGGTAATTGAGAGAGTCAGTTCTTACACCAGAATTCTTGTACACTGGTACCACAATGCCATCTTCCAGCTATTAGGGAAGCAAAATTCAGCAATGCATTTATTGTAGAGCTTTGAAAAGTACAGAGGCTAGCTCAGCTGAGCACTTAATTAGTATAGCAGAGATGAGATCAGACTCACGCGCCTTATAGTTGTCTGTTTTTTTTTCTGATATCGCAAACATAAGGAGGTACTACTACTACTAATAATAATTATAGTTGAAACAAAAATAATAGTAAATAAATGCAATAAAGTAATAATAACAATGGTGATGGTTGTAATAATATTGCTTTTATTATTATTAGTAGTAGTAGTATTGTTATTATTATCATTATTAATGATGATAACAATAGCATTATCAATAATAATAATAATGCTAATAAGTATTAATAATATATATATATATAAATTTATAAAATATATATGGCGATTAAGCTACACTGAATATTCAGCGTTTCATCCACTCTAGGATTCCTAAGCCTGAGGAATCCTAGAGTGGATGAAACGCGGAATATTCAGTGTAGCTTAACCGCCATATATATTTTATAATTTTATAAATTACTAACTAGCTCTACCTACGTATTGAGCACTTTTGAAGTAAATACTTAAAGTTTACACATAAATCTATTCTTTCGTATATTAATTTATGTGAGTAAATGAAGTAGTTACATTATATATATATATATATATATATATATATATATATATATAAAGAATAGTTTTTTTTAGGTCTCGGAGATTACATAATATAAATATTTTAGAAAACTTTTACTCTGACCATATTGATATCACATTTGAGTTTCATCCAATTTGTTTTCTTTGACAAGCTTACTATACACTGTAAGCCCTTAAGGTTGATGATGCCGAGAAGCTTTACAGAATAACTGTCTGAGTTTCCGTTCAGTTTAGGTAAGAATAATAATGTTAATTGGTTACTTAAATACATATATCATAAGACCTGTTTTGATCAGCCCACGCCCTTATCTAAATTACGTGAATTCTTTAGGATTTAATAAGTTTTAGCTCACTCCATCAATTGAGATTTGCTATCAAAATCAAAGCAGAAATACTCATCTCAAATTATCATATGATTCAGTTAGGTCATTTAATCTTAAACTTAAATGAAATATCTTATAGAATTAATGAGTAGGGATATGACAAGAGAATATTCTTTTCATTATTTTATCTCTCAAGTATATATCAGTTGGTATCTTATGTTTTTAGATAGTGATATGGTTCTCGATGGATTAGCTGTGTCGGATATATATTTGAGAGTCAAAACAATGGAAAAATATTCTCTTTAACATCCCTATTGATGCGTTAATATCTATAACTTAGAAAATCAAACAATGACTTGATAAATTGTATAATGTTATAAGTTATATCGAACTTCCTTGTAGAAAATATGAAACTATAAGTTATTTCCTTTAGATTTTTGATTTTCATAGATGAAAATACTCTATAAACATAATTCCCTTTTCATAATTGCACTGACAAATGCCGACAATAATCTCTTCTTAATTTAAAAATCTTGATAAAATATATCATTTAAAAAATGTTATGGAACTTTTACTTCCCCATTGTTGGACTCTTGCAAAGGCTATATTAATCGAGAGCCAACTATTCTCGTGAATATGGGATTCTATCGATATCTGACTTACAAGTAAGCCCAGCTTACATCATCACTTTTTTCTGAAACATTCCTTTTTCGATATATCTTTAAAAACCTATGGCGTGTTTCGAGTTGTCTTTCGTGGTTCTAATCTGAGTCCACATCAACGAACGAGGATTCGAAACATCATTACTCACGCAAAAAGAAATCTTAGTTGACTCATACATCAGCAGGCATTGAAGTTTTGAGACGACAATACTCACGCAAAAAGTCAATTCACATCAACTAACAGAAATTTTAGGAAACTACATGCAAAGATTCAGTGGATTTATAGATCAACTATCGAATTAGATAATCGAGGATTTGAAATCGAGAAAAACTTAGTTCATCTTAAATCGACGGTTGACCACGAATCTCGTGCATAAAGTTATCCGTCTTTGAAATTACGTCATTTTCGAAAATATAACAAGTTTCTGCTAAACAGAAATTTCAATAATTATGAAAATATAATCTATTTCTGTTAAATAAAAATTTCCACAAAACCAGTTTCTGCAAAAGAGACATTTCAACAATTTTCGAAATATAACCAGTTTCTGCTAAACCGAAAAAGCAAGTCTTTCGAACTTGCTTTATTTCAACATTTTTCGAAAATAAAACCTATTTTTGCTAAACAAAAAAAAAAGTAAATCTTTCCAACTTATTAGGTTATTTCAACATTAAAGCCAATTGATTGTACGATCTAAATGATAACTATTTCCACATTTCAACGTTTGCCGACAAATTTTAAAGTACCCTAGTTAAAGAAATACAAGCCTGAATAATAACTTCAAAAAAAGCTTGACGCCACACGAAGAAATAGATTTTTACTCCTGTTAAATTATTTCTTAGGCGATCGCAAAATAAGTGTGAAAAAATTAAATTGTCATAGGAATAAATATGTAAGTAGAATTTTTTGTTTGTCTCTTTTCCTGCTAGTAAACAAAACAGTGGGAGTCGGGGGTTTGAATCTCTATAGACACTCCAATATATAATAAAACTCTTAGCTAAATGTTTTATTATTGCTGTTGTTCCTCCCATTTTGTTATGTGTTTGAAAAAGAAATCATAATTACTGTTTTTTTGTTTGTGTCTGTTTTTTTCTTCCACGTAAAAATTTGTGTCTATTTTCTCTACCACGTAAAAATTTGTGTCTGTATTTTCTCTTCCACATTAAAATTTGTGTCTGTATTTTCTCTTCCACATTAAAATTTGTGTCTGTATTTTCTCTTCCACGTTAAAATTTGTTGTCCCTCTTTTGTTGTTGTTTGGATTTTACAAAAAACATTCTGCAATTAATAATGCAGGACTTCCAAAATATAATCACCGTTGTTAAAAGTACAGATATACAACTAACAGAACAGGGAAGCAGCTAATGGAACAAAAACAAATACAACAACAACAACAACGACAACAGTAAGAAATGAGTGGAGAACGACAGAACTAAATGGAAAAGTTAATATTAAAATTGTTAAACTGTCAAAAGAAAAAAAACTGCTGACATGAAACAACTTTTTCTTGTGGTACTATTTACATAGGAACTTTTGAGTATGCACCAGAAAATGGAAAAAAAAAACTTGATTGTACAGACGATATGAAAACGTATTTAATGTAGACTGCAAAGAATGGTCTAACGAAAAAAAACTGAGGAGTGTGAGCACAAATGAGCAGAGTAGATTCTTTGATTTTATTAAAAAAAAATGAAAAATAATTTAAAAAATGGATCTGGAGTTCTCAGAGATAGTCAAATTATTATGTTCACATGATAATTTGAGCCGAACTCTATTTGACACAACAATTATCTGAGCCGAACACAACTCTTTTTCATGAAATGCAAATGTCTCAATGTTGTGAAGGAGTACCAACAATATTATTTGACGTTTGCGGCAACAGTGAATAGACATTGTAACGATTTCAAGTCAGCAGATTTAACCGCAGACGATTTCAAATTTCTTATTTCCGTGCAAGAAGATCTAGTCTCAGCAGAGGGTGCTGAAATGCCACGTGTGAACTAAACTACAGAATGAACAAGGTTTGACCCTTAAATTGACTGAGGGTTTCCAGGGAGTAGTATCTATTAAAAAAGACTCTAAAGCTCTTGAGGAATCAGGAGTTACTCATATTAAATAAGTCAAGAGAGAACCGACGCACTGTTTCCCACAAAAATAGAAAAGTAAAATTATAAGACAAAATATTTACGACAAACAAAGCTCGAAAAGAATTAACTTCCAGGATCATGTTAAATTTGTAGTGAACTACACGGGATGAGGTTTTGCCCAGTTAAAAAGAAGAAAAACTGTAAAAATTTTGGTAAAGTTGGTCACGTTGTTGGTATGCTAAAAAAATCGAGGAAACACACAGATAAAACACGACAAACACTATCAAAGTGATAATGAAAACGGGAATTTACGCAAATACGTAACGGTTAAAATCTTTAACTAGACAGTTAATTCAAGCTTGATTTGGGTTCCGACCTCTCGATAATAATCTTACATGCATGGCCTCGTCTAAACAAGCCAGCTTTACTGAGAACAAAAAAGACAGAACGTTCCGTAACAGGTGACAGTATAAACATTCTGGGTGATGTAGTCCTCAATGTAATTTGGAACGGAATCACAAAAAAACTGAAAGCGTATGAACTGAAGAATAAAGACAATCTATTTAGGATGGATTTAAAGATTCAACTTTTGAGATTATGAGCACATTTTGTCGTAGATTAGAAAGCCCAACTTCTACTAGCATTATGCATAAAACACGCAGAGGGACCTTTATACGTTCGATAGACTGTCTTTTGGTTGTGTCTGCCATCTTACAGCAAGATATGGACGTTATACTGAGCGACCTTGATTTCGCAAATCTGTGACAGAGCATAGGAAGCATATTATGAGCGAATTCGATAAACTCCAAGAATACGGTTTTAAAGTGAAGAAAACGAAATGTTTTGTTTATTTTTCTATCAGAAATAAAATACTTGGGGCACGTTGCATTCGAAAAAATATGAGACACTTACGTCTGACCTTTCTCTCTCATTCATTATGATTGCAATGTTCAGATAATAGTAGCAAGCGACGCCAGCTCTGATAGTATTGGAGCCTGCATTACACACAATCTACCAGACGGAACAAGGAAAGCCATATTGCGAACGCATCTCGATCATTAATATTTGCAGAAAAACAATACTCGCAAAATGAGAAGGTGCATCATTTTTGATGAAGTTCTACAGATACGTTTATGGCAGATGGTTTACATTATATACAGATCACAAACACCTGTTGCCGATATTTGGGGAAAATTGTTTATCTGTACATTTGAGTAAAAAAATGTCTACCTATGTATATCATCAACAGTCTTCTTAATTGAGGGAAAATACCATTCCAAAATTGACAACCTGTTTTCTAAAAAGAAACTACCATTCCAAAATTGACAACCTGTTTTCTAAAAAGATCTGTCATGCCGACGGGTTATACCGACTTATTAAAAAAAAAACCCAAAGTATTCGTGGATTCAAGAATCGCAACATTAAGAACTTTGAAGTAAAGAATATTATCGCGAATACTCTAAGAGAGCTCCCAGTTAAATTTGCACACATAAAATGGGAAGCTTTAAAGAATGACTTTATTCAAACCACAAAGATTAAAATCTAAAATAAAGATCTTAATATGTGGGAGAGTTTTTTTTTTCTTTTTTTTTTTTTTTTGCAATGATGTCATTTTATATAAAGTGATAACGAGCAGTTCGCAGAAAAAAAATTTTCAATGACAGAGTTTGATTTCTCACACTGTCAATATCTGCAAAAGAGAGATGAAACATTCAGGTCATGAATACTTAAGTTCAGTTATCTTAAAATGCAATTTTAAATCTTCTTTAATCCATTCGGGTGGAATAAAAATAGGAGGCATTATTTTTTAAACACATCTCATATATTTTTTTTTATTACATTTTCACCCCAAACAAGGCACATTGCCACTTTGGTGTAGGGGCTACTATCAGTGTCAGCAACTACTGGGCACAATGTTGGGATTTGGGCAGCAAGATGTCGGTTCACGTTACACTTGAACTTCTGCATGTCAGTACAGTTGGGGAAGCAGAGACCTGGAATGGAATTCTAGAGTCTAGCGGTTCTGGGGAAGAAACTACTGGAGTAGAAAGATCTTTTACATCTAGGGATCTCTACTCCGTGGGGTGTGATTTAGCTGTCTGTCGAGTAGTTTTCTAGCATGGTAGAGAGAGTCTACCTTCTTCGCAGCAGCCCTGGAAATGTTTTCAATGTAATTGTTCCAACTCATGTTTCCTGTGAACGTTAGGCCAAGCAGTTTGAAAGATGTACTCTCAGATAGGAAGTCACTGGCCATCGCTATTCATGGCAGAGAAGGTTTCTTGTAATTATTGAAGGAAACAAGTTTAGTCTTGGCAGCATTGAATGTGACCATCCATTTTTGTCCCCATTCCACTACAGATTGGAGGTCATCCTCTAGTGTTTTTGCCATTTCTTTAGTTATGTGTTCATTTGTTTTCCTGTCATGCCGTTATAGAGTGTGGTGTCATCAGCATATATACCCATTTCAGAGGCAATTTTGTCGGGGAGGTCATTAATAAATATTAGGAACAATAGAGGTCAAAGGATAGACCCCTGAGGCACTCCCGCATTTATATCATATTGTTTAGACGTACGACCGTTGAGGACCACCTGGATTTTTCTCTTATCTAAGAAGGATTTAATTATGCTAAGTATTCTACCAGTGATACCGTATGATTTAATTTTCCTGAGGAGACCCTTGTGCCATACCCTGTCAAAAGCCTTAGATACATCTAGAGCTACCGCTCTGCCCTCCCCCGCTTTGTCAAGTGAATGGTATATACGTTCAGAGATTACAGTGAGGATGTCTGCTGTGGAACGGGCTTGTCTAAATCCATATTGTTTGTCAGAAGTTTAGCATCTGTAAGGTGACAGACTAGAGCATGGTTAATTATGGTCTCAAATATTTTGGCGAAAAGTGGGAGAAGGCTAATGGGGCGATAATTTGATGGGTCAGTTCTTTCGCCAGAATTCTTGAATACTGGTACCACAGAAGCAGTTTTCCAACAGTATTTTTTCTTTAGTGTCAGATGTTTTAGTGTCGCCTGATGAAGTCTCGTTGACTGAAACAGATGACTGTTTGTAGCTACCAAATGCAACTGTTTACCTTTTAATAAATAAAAAGGTTTTGCTCTTGTTAATCGAGCACTATCTAATAATTCCGTTGAATTCATTAGTTCCTACTTTTGAAAATCTCACGTCTGGATATATATATATGAATAATTTGTGAAGGATAATCGTAAGAACGATAAGCGTGAAGTTGTTACAATATAAAAAGCTACGTTAATTGTCCCAACACACTCGATAAGAATATCCCTTGCCAGCGTCAATAAAAAATAGAGATGCATGTTATTAAATATTTATAGAGTCTCAGCCTGAAACGTTACCGGGTGAACGATCCTCAGTCGGATAACAAATAGCTAAAAATAATCTAAGATTAACGTACAAATATTTGCGCATGTGTAGAATACCCGTTTAAGTCGACTTACGATGGACAAGTTCTGATTTCTTTCAATATTTACGCCTTAACAACTATTTTGACCGCTTAACAACTATTTTGACCGACTAACAACTATTTTGACCGACTAACAACTATTTTGACCGACTAACAACTATTTTGACCGACTAACAACTATTTTGACCGACTAAAGAGCCTTAATATACAGATCACAAAATGTACAATTATTTGAGCTAACTAGCGCTACTCGGAAAAGATACAGTTTGACATAATAGAGCCAGACAGAAACACAGATACATATATATATATATATATATATTTGCATAGAAATGTACTACATTTTATAGAAATGTACGATATTTTGTATAAAAATATATATTTTGTATATAAATGTGCCATTTCTGCATAGAAATATATTATGTATTGTATAGAAATGGATTTTGTATGGAAATATACTATATTTTTTTATGGAAACATGCTATATTTTGTATAGAAATATTTTGTATAGAAATGTATTTTTTTTAGATAAATATATATTTTCTTTAGAAATATACGATATTGTTTATAGAAATAAATAATATTTTCTATAGAAATAGGTAATATTTTGAATAGATATATATTATATATTGTATACAAATATACGAGTTCTTGTATAAAAATATCCTGTATAGTGTGAAAAAATATTCTATATTTTGAATAGAAATATATCGTATTCAATATATGTATATTTTCTGTAGAAATATGTTATATTTTGCATAAAATTTTATTATACATTGTATAAAATTATATTATATTTTGTACAGAAATATATTATATTTTGCACACAAATATACGATATGTTGTACATAAATATACGATATTTTGTACAGAAACATTTTATATTGCATAATGAAATAAATTATCTTTTGTATGAAATATATTTTTTTAATTGAAATATATTTCATTCTGAATATTTGTTAAATGTATTTAGTATAGAATTATACTATATTTTACACTAACTGCAATGTCGTTTGTAAAGGGTCGTATACTGTCGCGTCTTGATATGATTTGTATAGAATATGTTTTGCTGTTACACTTTCAATTATTCATATTTAGAACTAATATTGCGTATTCTCGGTGCACTAAGATACAATTTCAATATAGAAAAAAACAAATGCTTACAGGAAATGTTTTGAACTAACAAAAATACTCAATAATACATTTTCTTCCTCACCTAAAGCAACAAATGTTTTGCTACACTTTTCATTTAATGGTATTTTACCTCACATGCAAATAGCATCGTCACAAAGGGGAAATTTTTCACTAATAAAATAGCATCGTTAGTCATGCGCCATGATCTACTCTTATAAGTCATGTCTAGACAGGCATTGGGGAAGAGTTAGGAGTAGAGAAATCGTTAGATTCATAACGATTCCATAACTTGTATCATTATCCATTATCTGCACCCCAAACACATACTTTTTCAATTTACTCGCAAAGGCAGCTTAGTCCGCCCTTCAAAAAACAACAAACAAAAAACTTGTTTTAAAATTTAATTCGTTCACCTAACCGTTTTACAAAATGTCTGTTCTGTTTTTTTAATTGACATTAAAGGAAAGGGTTTGTTATTAAGACCAGTTCTAAGAAGGAATTATCTTAAGTAAAACATTCTTAAAGCTAAAACGAAATGGAAAAGTTAGAATGAGATTGGTGCAGCATAGTGATATCGAGAAGTTTTATTTTGATTTCTATAGATTTTCAGCATCTCGTGATGCGATGAAGATGCCATCTTTGTTTATTTCATCCTTCCATCAGATACGATGGATGTGATGATATTGAAGCGTAATAATCTGTTCAATGATAACCACAAAAAGATTTTTTTTTAATCTATGTAACGTTAATGTTGCACTGATTTACGAAGTATTGTAACTTCGTAAATCAGTGCAACATTAACGTAACGATAAAAAAAGGCTTAACAGAAACAAACACACTTCTTAAAAACACATAGGAAATATCATAAGTCTGTTGAACAGGCAAATCTGAACGGTTTGTTTTGTCAGGGAATATTGAATAAGCATTTTTTTTTCAAGACTTTACAAGAAGTGGGGAAATAGTGCAAACATTGCATACATTGCACAACAACCGATACAAATGCCTTACGAATGAATCCAACGCCTTCTAGTCTGTATGCGAGGATATTTCCGTGATGAAGTATCGTTAGTATGTTTTTTTGTTGAATAACCCCGCCACTAATGAAAAAATGAGGTTTGGAAATATAACAGTCCTACTGGTCATGTGCAGTACAAAATCATGTTCATAACATACGTTTGTGAAACACCTGTCTAAATATGGTTAGGGTTATGTTAGGATTTGGTTGTAAAAAATACAGAATAAACGCCACTGTAGAATGCATCGCGGAATGGTGGCCAGCTTTCGGTGTTATTTTATGTAGACGGGTGCAAATAGACATGAATGGATTTTAAGTAATTAAAAATCCGTATTATTTTGGTTATTCGGACTGTTGCTCTCATCTTGAGTGTTAGTCTTACAATTTTTCAGTCGACGTGACCTCTGACCTCCATCAGGTGTATTTTATCGAACTAGAAAATTATTCTGTCGAACTTAATGTGTACAAAAGTTGAATGGAACCACAAGGGTAGCATGTCCTCGTTTTGTCATCCATGATCGAGTAAACATTTTGAGCTATTCGCAGTTGGGTTCTTAGTATCATCTCCCATGAGGATCACACTTTCAGCCTCCAAAAAAAAAAAAAAAAAAAAAAAGTAACACTTTGAACTAAATTTTAATTATCCGTTACGTCATCATCCGCGACCCCTTTTTTTATAGTAAACAAGTTGACGAGTTGTAAACCCGACAAAGATGATATCTACGTGACATATAAGTTAAAGAGCAACGGCATGCATAGCGATTTGAAGTGCTTTCCATTTATGTATGAAAATTCTTTGACAGAAATAAAGAGTTCACAATGTTACAGATTCAGTTGCTACCCCAAGTTGATCATAATATGAATAAACGAGTAAAAATAGTTTTCATATATATATTGTTTTACTAAATTTGAATAAATCAATGTTTGGCTCCATAAAGATTTTCCCTATTTATTTTAATCACACGAAATACATGTTAAAATATTCCTTGATTAGGGGTCGAGTTAAGTTTGGAAAAAAATCCAAAATTGTTCTAATTAGCCGTAATTTGAAATTTATTCACTAAGTTAACCATCCTATCTCATTATATGGTGCGTGACTTTTTTTTTTTTTTTTTTTTTTTTTTTTTTACACCGTGACTATCCATTCTTTCTTTTTCTATGTTTTTAATAGTGAAAAGTAACAAAACTAACTATTAAACAAGAGGGAATATCACCACACGTATTAATATTATTTAACCCATAACCTAAGTAGAAGATAGAAAGAGAGATGAAGAGAATGAGCAATAGCGAACAGAAAGATTAATGATTTTTGACCTTTTTTTTTACAATTTAACTAGCATTACAAACTCACTTTTCCTGATCAAACAATTTAATCCGAGCAAAATAAGTGACCCAACGGGTCTCGCGTTTTTTTTTTTTTTTTCATATTAAATACTGCTATGCCTTTAAGATATCAACACGCTGCCAAACATGGTGCTTACTTAATTCACCGTTATTTGCAATTGAACGTTAATTGCAACCATGCAAGGTTTTATAACGTATCTGAATAATGGATTCGACTCGGAACCACTAATTTCCGTCTTAAAATAATCCGGAATGTCATTTATTCTTACGTCTTTTTGTTTCGGACATTAAGGAGGACAGCTTAAATCCTTGTCGCTTAGCAACTATAGGCTCGGAATTGTAGGTTTCTCACAGGATTTAGGTTAGATATCTTCCGATTCAGAAGAATAACAAATAAAATGAAATTTAAAAAATAAAATATTCTTCCTGGAGAGATTTGGATTAGCATAGTTTTATTCTTATAAAACCCAATGCCCAGTCTAATATGAAGGCGTAACAAAACTCGAGACTTCAGAGCGGCATTCTGCTCTGAAGTCTCGAGTTTTGTTATAGGGAATTGATTAGCTTTTTAACAAGTGAAAGTTATTAGTAAGGCTGTGACAATATTCTCTTTCAAATATGCTCTATATTCTTTTTATATGCCGGGAATATTCTTTAAGAATGTGCTCGAGAATATGCTTTTTTTACACGGGAATATTCTTTTTTAAAGAAAAAATGCTTTTTTTACACGGGAATATTCTTTTTTAAAAAGAATATGCTTTTTTTTGCATAGGAATATTCTTTTTAAAAAGAATATGCTGCTTTGAGACGGAATATTCTCTTTGGCTACCGTATATTTATTTTTATAAATCGCATATTTTCACTCTACTTCAAGCGAATATATTTATGCTAGGTACCTTAGATTTACGTTTGCAACAATATTAACCCTTTCGATTCCACTGGGCCGATATATCGGCCATGGGGATTTAAGGCAAAAGAAGACCTACAGATATTTCGGCCTTACTATAGTATTTTAATAGAACGGGTATAGTTGAGTAGTTGGTAATTTTGCAATGTTAGGGTCGAAAGGGTTAATTATTTGTTTTTTTATAAATTCTATTGATGATTTTGTAAAAGCTTCAGTTAATGCCGAAAACGCAAGAAAATATAGAGAAAAAAACGTTTATTTTTATGCTATAAATACTTCTAACAATTAAACACTATCAAGCTTAAATATTTTATTCATTGCATTTTACAATTAAATGCGTTTTTAAGTTCTCAAAATTGAAACTTCTGCGTTTGTCTGCTAAAACGGTCTTATACTGAGAAAAACTCGTTCCACGTCGCATGAGACTACTGGGGCATATTTCAAGCTAGCCATTTCTTCGGCACTTAAACTTTTAAATGATCTATGTCATCCAAATTTCCTTCATTTTCAAAAGCCTTCCCACTAATAAGTGCATCGAGACGTTTTAAAGTAGCAAAACCTTTGTTCTTTGAAATGACATTCTTCAGCTTTTTACGAAATTGGGAGTCATCCATCTCCTCAAGTGTCATTTCGACCTCTCTAATTAATTCAATAGATTTTGAAAGACTTAGCCCTTTAGTCTCCAACTTTGCAATATTTTTTTGTTAAAATGGAAAAACTGTTGGCGATAAAGCCGAGATCAAATGGCAGTGATTCCTCATCCAACAGTTTTTTGGACTCCAATATACTTTGGGCCTCTGTTGAATCTAGAGACATTATGACAGGTGTAATTTCGGGCAAATGTTTGGCGTAATAATGCGCTGCATCTAACCACGTACCCCATCTTGTTACAATGGGACTCGGTGGAAGGGGCACTCCTGGGGCTAGTTCCCTGAAATTTTCGATCCGATTGGGTGCTTTTAAAAATATACTTTTTACAGTTGAAATCAGTTTATTTACTTTTGGGTGCGCCTGCCTGACTAATTCCACAACACTGTGCAAGCCATGGGCCAAACAAGTAACGTGCACCATTTTCGGGTATAAAACCTGAAGAGCATTCATAGCTTTGGAAATATATGCAGCTGCATCAGTGGTTACAAGGAGCACATTATTATCAAGGACTTGCTGCGGTCACAAAAACTGCAACGAATCGTTAAAAAAAAAAAAAAAAAAAGCAGCAATTGTAGAATGATTAACTTTTTGCAGACATGCAATATTTCCCAAATAGCACTTGCTGCGTTCCTCTTCTACCCCAAGAATGCCAAACACAAAGCAAGCAATAAAACGCTGCTCTACATCAGTGGTTTCATCAATCGAGACCCACAGTTTCATTCCTGCAGCTTTTTCTGAGTGACTTCACTTTTGCTTCGTACACTTCACTAACGTAATATTTTCTTAGTGTAGTCTGATTTGGAATATTTCTATGTGTGTACCTATGAAGAAAGTCTTTGAACACATTATTGCTCAGTTTATGAAACGGAATATCCGCTGCAATGAATGCTTTGCATAAGTCAGCGTTGAACAAATTATTCGTACTGGCTCCTAAATCAGTTGTTGCAGTAGGAACTTCGCCTAACGTTGCCGTGTAGGTCTTTTTGCCAGATGTGCGTTGGTTTTTAAATACTGCTTTAGAGATTTTTTACAACTTTTGATCTGTAAAAATAAAAATCAAATATTTAATGGTAATATACATTTAAAGGAAGGGCGGAAAAAGTTATTTGAAGCCGATTAACATTTATTAATTAACGTAAGTAGATAAAATAAATTGTAAATTTCAACGTTCAATCAAAGTTTAATACAGCTAGATTTACCGTTATAGAATTTCAAAAACAAAACTACTATAACAACGCCAATCTATTAGTCAAGTATATTGCAAATTTTATGTATTAAAGTTTGTTCCTACCTGGATATTGCAGTATTTGCAGGTTACGCAATTGCCAGTTAACTGGTAATCTTCAAATTCATCGGCATATCTTGCCATCCGTTCAGCAGGAGTGCTAATTATTTTCGGCATTTTTTGTTTAGTTTTTTTTAGATCTTGTAAATTCGTCCTGGGTACTAACACGCTTTGAGTATCTACAAGGACGAGATGTCTGTACATATTAATATATATGCCTATAATATCACTCGTTTTCAACATACCAAATTTTAGACCCTTTTTTATGTAAATTCACATCTGTTAGGGTTATACCATGTTTAATTCATTTAAAAAAATGAATAAATTAAAAACTCTTATCCAAATATTTTCTTTCAGCATATTTTTGGCAAAACAAAACTTATTCCATAAATATTTTGCATATTCTTTTTTAAAAAGCATATTCTTTTTTTAAGGAATATGCTTTTTATCAAAAGAATATTCTCTAACCCAATATATGTAAAGAATTGTTTTTTATTAAAGAATATTCTTGACATTGCCCTACTCATTAATGTATATACTGTTTATATACTGTGAACAATTGAACACTCTATGGAACTTAAATATTTTATTTATTGCATTTTATAATTAAATTAGTCTTTAAATTATCAAAATTAAAGCTTCTTTGGTTGTCCGCTAAAATAGCCTTATAATGAAAAAAAAAACTCGTTCCAATCGTAGGAGATTACTGGACCATATTTAAACCTGGCTATTTTTTCGATACAAATTGTAGTTACAATCCTTTGGACACTACGGGGCCGATATATCGGCCCTGGAGACCTAGGGCAAAAAGGATACGCGGATATTTCGTCCCTAATATAATCCTCTAATAGAATGGCTCTCATTAGGAACCAAAGGTTATTGTAAATTCACAACTACGAAGGTTTTACCATGTTTAATTTAATTTATATAAAAAAGTAAACTTCGTAAAATTAAGACTCGTATGCAAATATTTATTTCAACATATTTTCGGCACAACTTATTCCATAAATATTTTGCATATTCCTTTTTTTAAGAGAATAGGCTTTTATATTTCTCTAACGAAATATATGCAAAGAATATTCTTTTGTAAAAGAATATGCTTGTCACAGCCCTAGTTATTAGACACTAACGGGACCTGTTTTCTGTCGCCCGGGAGAATATAAATACTTCTCTGACTATAAACTATGAATATTAGATTTGAGTTGTGTATATAAATAAAATAACCCACAATAATTTAATACAAACAAACTTGGGATGTACGTAAAAGAATAATTTTTTTTTGCTTGCTTGGTTATCTTCCCTGTGGCTTTGCAAGCCCACTAATATATCTATAATATAAAGCTGAATGCCTGTATGTGTGTGTGTTTGTGTGTGCGTGTGCGTGTGTGTGTGTGTGTGTTTGGTCACGAATAGGCTCCTATATGGTTGACTATTTAAAAAAAAACTGATTACATATAATAATAGAAGATGTATCGAGACACAGGAATGGGAATGTTTGATCTGGCAGAACGGTGGTTAATTAAAACTGTGGGGTCTGAGTTCGCGCCTGGTCCACAAAGGATGGAAATAAAAAATATAAAAATTAAAAAAAAAAAACGTTTACAAGTGTTTTTGATATAGATGTTCATAATACGTTGATAAGTATGCTTTAACTTAAATAGGGATGGTATAATAAAATTGTGGGGTCTGCGTTCGCGCCTGGCCTCCATAGAATGGAAATAAGCAGACACTTTAATAAAGACTTTTCATATCTATCTGCGTAAGTATACTTTGATAATTATGTTTCAGTTTGAAGAAATATGGTATAATAAAATTATGAGGTGTTTGTTCGCGCCTGACCTCCATAGAATGGAAATATATCACAAAGTTTAACAAGGTTTTTTAATATAGATTCACAGAATATTGTGATAAGTGTTTCAGTGTGAACAGGTATGGTATAATAAATTATGGGGTTTATCTATTTTATTTTTACTTTCATCATATTTTACTTTGGTTTTGATACCCCCAAATTCGAAGCTATCTCTTTACAACCCTACTTTTCATAACCTATCATACTTTCATAAATCAGAGTCCATTTTCTATAGGCTGTTTTTGAATTTGAACCCAGTCAACGACGGGTACTTTTGCTAGTATATATATATATATATATATATATATATATATATATATATATATATATATACGAGCAAAAAGTTAATAAAACATGTTAAATGGTGGTTGTGTTCTGGGTTTTGGTGTCTGTGGAGATGGACGACAAGGGCGATCCTGGCATTTCACAGTGCGGGCAAGTAGTTCCATTTCCATTCTGAAAGCAAATTTGACGAAGTATGGCATTAATACATACATATGAGTGGCATAGGCCAAGGACAAGCAAACCTTGAAGGAGACCATCAGTGAAGGAACAGCCACTTTCGTGGCCAACGGACGTGTGGACCTCGAGGAGAAGAGAGATGCCAGGTGAGAGCGAGAAAACGTCCTCAAACAAACCCTCCATATATATATATATATATATATATATATATATATATATATATATATATATATATATATATATAATTATTTTTTTACTATAATAATTAAATACCTACAGACACTAGTGTTTCATCCTTTCGGGAATCTTCAGTGCAGGGTGTCAAGATTAATACCAGTCGAACGACTCGAACCCCGCATCACGAGACATCTCTGGCTATATATATATATATATATATATATATATATATATATATATATATATATATATATATTACAAACATACTTATAGGAGGAAAAGATGGAGAATAATAAGAAAACGACAATAGATAAATAGCGAAAGAGTAGAAAAAAGTTCATTTGTCTTATCCGAGCTTAATGAATGACCCAACGGGACACATTTTTTCTCGTATATATCTAACATATAAACGTATCCTATTACATCGTTGCGTTTTGTTACAGTTTTGAACAAACGAACTCCAGAGAGAGAGAGTAAGAGAGAGAGAGAATAAGACATCGTCAGCAGATTTTTTGCCTCGAATGTAATTCTAGCCAGATAAGTTATTTATTCATTTATTATTATTATTATTATTATTATTATTATTATTATTGTTGTTGTTGTTGTGGTTGACTCGGGGGGGGGAAGACAACATTGATTTGGAAGCAGCCTACGAAAGGAAGAGTTGCCAGAAATTACAGACAGATCGCATGTCTACCACTAATGTTGAAGCTGTTAACTTGAATCTTTTGTGGCCAAGATTTACGGTCATTTTTTGAGCAATGGTGTTTTCCCTGATGAACAGATCGAGGAGTATTAAAGATCAACTAATGATTTATAAGGCAGTATTGCAGGATGCAAAGAGGTAAAAAAGAATTTGAGTGTAGCATTGATCGATTACAGGAAGACGTACGAACTGGTTACTAATTCATAGATCCATGAAACACTGTCGATAATGAAGGTTATTGCTGGAAATGTTATAGGAATTCTGGAGACAATTATGGCTCAATGGAAATAGTGATGTGCTTGGGGAGGTTGGCATTAGATTAGGCACATTCCAAAGAGACTCATTATCTCCTCATCTTTTTGTAATGATGACGATGCCATTGAACATCCTCTTGGGACTGGTATCCGGTGACTTGACCACATGTTGTTCATGGATTATTTGAAGGTATTTGTTAGAAATGAGAAGCGCAGACACTCGTGAAGCTCGTCGCGAACTACTGTGAAGACATCATGGTAGATTTTGGGATTAGCAAGTGTGCAGTGTTGGTGATGAAAAGACAGATAAACATTCGAAATGGAGAAGTTAGGGAAGAAATAGAAGAATAAGCATTTGATAATTTTGGAGGATGTAGGCATCATAAACGGGAAGGTGAAAGAGAAAATCAGAAAGCAGTGTCTTAGACGGGCGAAGCTGATTGCTTAGGAGACGTCGTTGAAAGAGCATGTGAGACTTGAATGAAGCGTGTCCTCCATTCCTAGCATCATCAATCTTGTCAGCATCTGATAAAGCAGAACTCTTTGCCAAGAACTTTGCAGCAAATTTTACCCTTTGCGGCCAGGGTCGCCTAATCACCCCCGTATTTCCTCCTGTGACTAAAAACAGACTGCATACAAATATACGTACGTGATGTTGCCAAGCTTATCAAATAGTTTGATTCTAGTAAAGCAACAGGCCCGGACGGCATTGCTCAACCGGAACGAGCTTCCATACTAAAAGAAAACTTTTTAAACGTTGGCTTGAGGAGAAATGCTTTTCAACAACCTGAAAAACTTCATCAGTCTACCCAGTATTAAAATAGTCGGGAGATCGGTCATTTCCCTCTCAGTACAGACCAATCAGTTTCCTGTGTGTCATAAGTTGTTGAAATTTAACCACCTAAGCAAAAAAACACCTGCTCAGTGGCATGCAATATGGTTTACATTCTGCGAGATTTTTTATACAAAGGAGTCAACCTTTATAAAGGCCCGGAAGCTACTCGAGGATAAGGGTTAATGAGTGTACAATAGTCGATTGTAAAATATTGTAGTAATCGTTAGTAGTGGAAATTTGATAAGTTGGATTACTTAAGGGGGCGGCTCACCAAGAACTTGTTTCAGGGAAAAGAAAAGGTCACCACCCCCCACTAGGCTACGACGTCTATTTTGAACTCTGTCAAGGCTGGATAAGCTGCTTCTAGCAGCTCCTGCCCACATATGGCAATAGTACTCAATCCTTTGACGTACTTGGCTCTTATACAGGTGGAGAATTACACCAGCAGTGCGATATCTACTGGAGCCGTAGAACGATCCAATCATTTTCCAGCAGCCTTGGCAATGTATTTGGTGTACGTGTTTCATCTCGGATCAGTAAAGGAGTAAAAGTCAAACCCAGGAGCTTGTCAAAAACATGGAACTTCCACAAGACGAGAGCCATTCATTTCAATTGATGCCAGACGCAAGTCATAGTGCTGATGATAGAAGCTTGGTTTTAGATGCATTAAAATTAACCAGCCACCTCTTTCCCCATTGCACCACGTCATCAAGATCAGAGTAGAGAATCAGAAAGAACTTGGTCGTTTACAGCCTTTAAAGATTTGCCATAGATGATAGTGTCGTCAGCATAAATGTCTATGAATGATCTTAGAATGTGATTTTGGAGATCATTGATGTGACTTAAAAAGAGAGTTGGGCCCACGATAGACCCCCTTAGGGACCCCCTTAGTGACCACGATGGACCCACTTAGGGCCTCCCTCAGCACTGATACTGTGAGCTTTTTATTTCTGCCCATCAACCACTACTCTTATGAACCTATTAGAGAGAAATGACTTAATAATTGAAAATATATTTTCAGCCATATTGTCGCTGGAGATATTGTGAGATAGACATTTATTGCATATCAAAGACCTTTTATGTGTCAAGAGCAATTACCTTAGAATGGAAGTCTCCATCGAAATATTCGCTAATCCTATAACTGTTAGCACATATGTTGTCAATCTAGCATAACGGAATCCATACTGCATGTCAGTGAGGAGGTTATTTTTGCTGAGGTGGTTGACTACTTCTCTATTTAACACGGGTTCCAGCAACTTCACACAAGAGACTGATTTGTCTGTATTGAGAGCGAGATGACAGATATACTGATGAGGTTTTCCAGGGTGTTGGATAACAATTCTTTTTAAGACAACGCTTAAACAACTATGTAAGTATAGGATATAGTTCTGGGTTTTTTTAGCACTATAGTAGAAATGCCGCCAGGGCCAGTGGCTTTACTGAAATCGAGGTTTTTGATTAGCTGGGCGACATCACGCACATGTGTGTGTATGTCGCATAGCGTGTTTTCAGACACAAGAGGAAATACGGGGGTTTGGCGGCCCTAATCACATAGGGTAGAATTAGCTGCAAAGTTCTTAGTAAATAGTTTGGCTTTGTCCGATGCTGACGAGATTACATCAGGACCATTGATTTGCCTAAAGTGGTGAGAACCAAGCCGCTGCTCAGCTACTTTGGACTTGACGGGTTGAGTATACAATTCTCTCGCGTTCTTTATTACTCTTTTACAGTGGTTGCTAACAGTTTTTAATGCGGCTTTAGTTTCAGTAGCTTAATTACGTTGATAACAATGGAAACAGCTGTTTCTGTGCGCAATGTCAGCAGCACATTCTGGAGAGAACCACGGCTGGCTGTTAGATTTTTGCTGGAATTTTTTTGGGGGAGGATTATAAATCGGTCTATACCTACAATTGACCATTCCGTAAGGTCTGATACTATTGTCGACACGTCCTCTTTAAACATGGAATGCAGAAGTAGATCTGATATAAATGTAGGAAATCTATCCCAGTTAGCCATAGAGTATCGATATACTGTACAATGGAGAGGTATGTCGGAGGACTTATTACATTTTGTTTTGATCTTTATTGAGTAGTCGGAAGATCCCAGTGGAGACAGAACGGAAGATGAGCATAGCTCAGAGTAAGTTGTGAGAAAAGGGTTTAGGAGACTTACATACTGACCATCAGTGTCGGACACATGGGTGGGATTGTGAACAATCTCGGTTAGGTCATAAGCAATGAAGAAATAATTACAAAACTTCCCCTCATCATCTGCCGTATTTGAATGGGCAAACATTCCACATTAAAGTTTGCACATACGTGAATGTTAGCCGAACGATGAACAGATAGGATGTGGTCAATTTCTCAGATATGCCCTTAAAGACAGTAATTCGGCTATTATGGGGGCGATAGAGGGCAAATATAAAGGCAGTGGTGTGAGCAAGTGCAATCCGAAAGCACATATAGGGCAATTGAGGATCTTTTCTGGAGATGTCCCTACCACATGGAAAGCCCTCTAATGACCATGGCGATCTTGGGGGTAAGATTTGGATGTTAAATTAGAATTTTAATGACAATTTCATCTAGGGAAATAGTCGGTCTAATGCTAGTTTTGCTTAGCAAGAACAGCTCGCCTGTAATTGGATATCAACCTCTGGAAGGTTGAAACGTAGACCCCTGATGTTGTAGAAGGAGACACGGTAGTGATGGTCTAGGTTGAAAGTTGGAGTTTTGGGTTTAGTCGTGTATTCTTTCTGGAGACTTTTCAAGATTGAGTTTTAGGATTTGATGGACAGGTTGACAGACTTGATTAGAGCAAGGCAGATAGGGAAAGTAGGGGAGATAAAGACGTGAAGAAATATTTTTTGTAGACCATGATAAGGTAAAGCCGTAACAATTACCCATTAATATGGCATAGAAAGAACCATCAGAAGCTACTGCGTGGTCAAAATCCATTCACCAAATGGCAATACAACAGTCCCTATACTTAGCACGTGCTGATAGGACGGCCTCCTAAGTGGTTAGTCCAAGGTCCGGGTCCCTGACTATCAGGCGGATAAGGTCAGCCCAGTCAAACGTTTACCTCCATCGCCCTTATTAGTGGTTATAAGGATAGAACTAAAAAGAACAAATTTCCGACATTTCAGGCAATTGCTCACACAAAAATACTGCAGACCTAAAATACAGCTTTTCTTCTCCCTTTTTCAGAAAATTACTCATTCAAAACGAGGACTGAGAGACAAATTAGGAGAAATAAGAGTTATGAAATCTGCCGACAACGCACCCACAATGCATTGCCTACTCTCCATTAAGAAATGCTGATAATAATAAATACTCTGTTTAGTATAAGTTCAATTGACCTGTTTAGGGGAAAGTATGGCGATAGGTTCCCCTCTCACAAACTGAAATAAAGAAAGAATTCAGTTGGCAAAGTAAACATATTTAATTCTTGAGCAACTTGGCTAATTTCCTTGAATCATTCCCAACTTGATTTGAATGCAAATTATCTACCCCTTTTGTTAACATTAGACACTAGGCGGCGCATTTATTAGTATGATTATTTGAAAAGTATATTAAAATGGAATGGCATCGGCAGTTTGTTTTTTGCAAAAGAATGTGAGCATACATTGATTTAAAATTAGAGAATGCGTTTATTTTTAGGTAAAATAGCAAGCGAATTACAATCCGCAAATTAACAACAATAAATTCTAATAATAAAATTTGACAGTAGTATTTTGGGGGCTTGGTGGGGGGGGGGCAAGTGTTGAAAGAAAAACAATTGACCAAATAAATTAATACATATGCGGGAAGAAAACAGACTTTTTAAAATTATATTTTTACTGCTTACCTAAATTCAGTTACAAGGTTTACGTATGTAATTCTTGAGCAAATCGGCTAATTTCCCCGAGTCATTTCCGACTTGATTTGAATGTAAATTATCTGCCCCTTGTGTTAACATTTGAAGCTAAGCGGCGAATTTATTAGTATCACTTGTTGAAAAGTATACTAAAATACTGCATCTGATGTACTGTTATATTACACAGGATTAGTGAATCTGTCGACGGGAACTTCGTGTTTAGAGCAATAGCTCTTGACATATCAAAGGCTTTTGATAGAATGTGGCATAAAGGTCTACTTCACAAGATTTCCAGCTATAAAATAGCTGGAAATTGGCTCTCAATTATTAAATCCTTTCTCTTTGACAGGCTTGTAAGAGTAGTCGTTGATGAACATAAATCAGAAATTCATTGTACTAATTCTGGCGTCTGTCAAGGTTCAGTCTTGGGATTAACCCTCTTCCTGATTTTCATCAACGATCTCCCAAATTACTTTCTTAACTCATTCGTAGACATTTATGCAGACGATACGACAATCTATGGCAACACTTCAAAGACCAGTAATGTCCAAATTCTTTCTGATTCCCTCTCTTTTGATCTTGAGAACGTTGTGGAATGGAGAAAAAGATGGTTGATTAAGTTTAATGCATCGACAACTAAGATTCTCTTTTTCATCATAATTGCTCTGATTCTCACGTCGCCCCAATTGAAATGAACGGCTTTTATCTTGGGGATATCTTGATAAGCTTCTGGGACTGACCTTTACTTCTAATCTGAAATGGAACACGTACATCAAATCTGTTGCCAAGTTTGCTGGAAAATGGTTGGATCACTCTACCGATCAAATTGGTATCTCACTGCAATCCTCTATCTGTATAAGAGCCGGGTATTCCTAAAATGACGTACTGTTGTCACATCTACCCTCTATCCTACCTTGATAGAGTTCAAAACCTAGTAAGTGGTCGCCTTTTCTCTTCCCTGCAACCTATTTACCACAGAAGAAATGTCGCGAGGCTTTCTCTGCTCTGTCGTTATTTACATAGCAAGTACTCGTCTGAACTCCAATCTAGTGTTCCCTTGCTAAACTTTCACAAAAGCCACTCAACTAGCTACAACCACTATATATGATTCCCCCCTCTCTATCTGTGCCTAAATATGAACACAGATTTCATGAAAAAAGTTTTTCTCAAAACTGTCCACCCTAAGAACACTGTTCCGCTGGTCTCCTTACCAGTTTAATACAACGTGGTAGCCTTCAAATCTAATGTAAACAAGTTTTTATTTAGCCGTCCCATAAATAATGAAATTCTACTCAATTTACACCATTAGTGATTACCACATTACCACCTTACATTCATTAACCTTTATGCTCGAGTGGCCTTCAGGTCTATGTAAGTGATGACCCCAAGTAAAAATTTAAAAAAGGAGGAACCAAGACTAAATATGTGAAACGTATGGATAGAGAAAAGGCAGAGAAATAGGATGGGAAGAAGCTGCACGGAAAGTCCTTCCAGGAAAGTTCTAGCAGGTGTGGCGGTTGAAAGAAAATGGCCATTGCTGCATATCTGGCTAAAAGCACTGAAGTCTTTGTTTGTGAAACACAAGAGCAAGCACTAGGAACACGGGCGTTCAAGAAAGTGTGGCAAGGAGAGGATGTTGCTGCAGAATCCCGGATTTGTGGAAAGTTGTCCGAGTCAGATGTGCATCATGCAGCAGGGTGTAGTGGATTGGCTTAGAGAGAGTACCGCAGTGGGGCTTAGAATATACTTGGAGGTTTGTAGGAAGTTTGGTGTGCTGGGAAGTGGTTTGAGGAAGTACTTGGTGAAGTGATAACAAGTGAGGATGGTGGGGAAACCAAGCAATTGGAACATTATAGTCTGAGATTGTTAGTCATTAACAAGGTTTTAAAGATGTGGCAAATCGTAGACTTTTCAGTGCCTTGGGATAAGAATGTGATAGAGCAAGGGAACGAGAAATGCATAAACATAAAACCTAAGTAAGTGGGAGTTGGTGCGCTAGGTATTGTATCTTCTGGAAGGACATTTGGAAATGTGTTGGGCGGTCTTCAGACCTCTGTTATTTTACAATAACACCACCAACATCCTTAGTCTTTTAAGCTCCTAGTTTAGAGCCGGGGTTTAGGGAGAGTCTTCTGAGAATGAATTCAGTCTCTTTTCAAAAAGATATTACCAAACGAAATCAGGATTATTATTATTATTATTATTATTATTATTATTATTATTATTATTATTATTATTATTATTATTCACTACGAATGCTCACAAATGACGTTGTTAGTAATTTCTCACTGCCAGTAACCGAAAGTGTTCACTGTAGTCGGATTAACAACGAGTCTCTTTAGATTTCCAATATTCTCTGCCCTTCCGATAACGACATCATTTTGCGTTATTGCAACAGGCGCTTACTTATGATTTTCGCTGGCATGAAACATTGGGCACCTGAAATTTTGATGGCAATAGGCCTCCCTTAAGTCGCAGTACTATCTGTACTCCTTCAATGGAGATCTGTTTAGTTCTCAGCATTCCACCTTCCTTGACCCTTAATGATCAAATGATGTGCCATCAGCTGAGGTCTGGTGTATGTGTTTTTTGTATTTTGAGGTGGAGGATAGTTTATGAGAGTGCATTCAAATTTAGTTCTTTTTTTGGCTTGCATAGTGTTGTTTATATATTTTTTTCAGAAAGTTTAGATAAGTCATCGATACTGTCGGTCTGAAACCTGATAATAAGGAACAGTTTTTGGTCCCCACATCAAACTCTCTTCAGCCGATCTATCTCATCTGTTTATAATATGTTCCCTATTATCAAGTTTGAAACCAACGGTACCAATGACTTATCTAAACTTTCTGAAAATAAAAATATAAATATTACGCTCTTATTTTCACATTTTTCCTATAACAGAGCACTCTACTGGAATTCTTTTTTCCAAAAATATAACTAAGTATAAAAATATAATCCAAAAATATAACTATATATATATATATATATATATATATATATATATATATATATATATATATATATACTTATACTTACTTATATTTTTAGAAATATATATTGTGCTTTTGTGCTTTCCATGTTTCTGGTAATCGTTCGTGGTTTATGCAGGTTTGTCAACTATTTTCGTTGTATTTTTCCCATTCTTTGTTTGATGCCAATTTCTCCTAATCTTTTTCAGTTTTCTCGAGACAGCAATGAAAATCTAGTAACAAGATAATTCCTTATTCTACGAATACAATTAGAACGCAAGGTAGAAGTGTATTTCCTCGAAGAAGCGCGAATTCTGGTGTAGTATATCATGAGTAGAAAGAGTTTTTTTCTCAAGTTATGTAAAAGGCACTTTATGTGTTTGTCTGTGTGTAAGTTTGTTCCCTATATACTCAGAAACGTATGGGTTTCACACAAATGTACTTTATGTATCTGGTAGTATACTTAGATAAGTGTTGTATCGGAATGCCTCTGACAAGTATCGTAAATCGAAAAAATCTTATTAAAGAAGGAACAGTCCGATTTTGACAAAAAAGAGAATATACAAATATTGTGACCTTCATACAGCCTAACATCAGAAGTTTTCTTACGGCACCAGCAGAAGGGCCTGCCGTATAAAATCAACATAAAGTTCTTTTATAATACAGGGGCGCGTTCGAAATGAATATTTCTGTTTAGAGCATAGTTGGATCATGATTCTTGTCTTTTGCATTGTTCTTAAATTCAAGCTATTATATATTTATATTTAAAATTAATTTTATAATATCAGCAGTAGATTCTCTACAGTGCAATGTAGACTACGGTGCATTGTGGATTAAGTGACTATGAGGAAGCATGCGAAGATTCCTACTGATGCACTTCGATGGGTCCTCGACTAGAACAGGCAATCCATCGATTTGATTGGAAAATCGAAGATGAAAAAATTCTGACTAGAAAATTATAGGGGAAACCAATGTCAACAATGGAATTTATGGATTCATACGATATGATGATGGTTGAGAAATAGGCGATTTCATCGCCAATAAAAGAATTGGAAGTGATGAACACTTGTTGATCTCCAATTAATCCCGGATAACGTCGGGCCTTCCCGCTAGTAGGAAATAACGATCAAGTGGAAATAATTGTAACTGTTAACAACTAACACGGTGATGTTAGTGAAGTAAAATGACTTAATCGATAGAAGGCGCGACTGTTTGTTACCGTCTGTATTCAAATACGTGATTGAGAGATAAAAATTTTTTTTCGGAATAAATTTATAAACGCAAATTTCATGTACGCATGGTTTTGATGCTGTAACTGTTGAAAGAGAAAGATTTGTTTAAGAAGTGTTTTCATATTGTAAATGTACGTGCAGAGGATAAGTCAACTTTATTGACACACACACACACACACACAAGCACACACACACATATATATATAAAGCACTTTGAGAGAGGTTACATTGATCATTAATTTCATCAACTTTGCAAGATTCTCTCCCTTTAGGAAATTAGAAGACTGCCTAAATCTCACTACTTGTGTTTATATTTAAAATACAAGACGCATTTCTCTCAAAGGCGTAATCTTCATTACATTTTTATGGTAAGATCCAGTGTTCACAATACTTGGATTTAGTTTATAATCTTTTTACTGACGGTTATGTCATCAATACAAATGAAAAAACCTAAGAAATATATGTGTCTCTCTTTCTGTCTTTCTCTTTCTCTCTCTCTCTCTCTCTCTCTCTATATATATATATATATATGTGTGTGTGTGTGTGTGTGTGTGTGTGTGCGTGCGTGTGTTTGTATGTGTGTATGTGCGTGTGTATACATTTGTATGTATCTCCATAGTGCAAAGTTGTTGAATCCAATCTATATTTAATTTAAACGAGAAAAGTACATCGTCGTCCGCATAAATATTTGCATTTGTAGTTCATAATTCTCTTTACAAAGTGTTTATTATTTTTCGTTTCCATAGATGACACGGACTTTTGCTAACTAAAAGGAAAATTAGTTGTGAATTTTTGTTTCATTTGTAGCAGACAGTGTAGCAATATTGTTGAATGTGTGAACTGAATCTAACAATTCTTTCCTTTTATCATTGTTTATATCCAATGCAGACACGGAACTAAATACAATGGAGGCAAGTGTAATAAGACCAGTCGATAATTTCGAAGTTGTTAGTTCGTTGATAGCAAACAATAAACAGTTAAAATTGGTTTGAAAACAAAATCTTTTGGATAAGATTTTGAAATGAAACTTAAAATTGAATTTTATATGAAAATTAGTGCAAACACTGGCAAAGCATAATGTTACCCGTCATTTTTACTTGACACAAATTATAAATAGATATTATATATGAAACGAAAGAGTAGTCAAACTATCGAATCGTTTGGCAATGGAAAAGTTGCATAAGACTTGGAAATGAAACTTAAGATGAAAACTTGTTTTGTAATTTTTCTGTGAAAAGATCGTTTGATGGGGGTGTGATTTCGTGTGTCCGTGTCGTTCCTCGAACGATTGTTACGTCCTGGACACGACAACCATCTCCCGAGTATAAACTACAACGAAACAATAGGAACATTCCCTTTAAATCAACGGGTTGATACGGCGCCGGCCACATCTGCTTGACAGACCTTGTCATCGGGTTTTCTTGGCGTTGTTTGGATTTGCAAAGTTTTTTTCTTTATTAATTTAAGAAGTATTTTTGTACTCGGAAGTTTGAGGCACACGACCACTTGCATTCGTGGTCAAGTATTTCAACTGAATTACAATTCTTCGTGGTGATGAACGATCGATAGAAAGAAGAAAGGGAGAGAGGTAAAGAGCAAATACGTATCGAAAACAAAGAGATTGAAATGTTACTTCGAAATATAAACATTCTGTCAATATGAATCTAGGCAGATATCACCGTCTTGGCTATGTTTCCAACAGCACATACAAAAATATACCTGTCTAAACGTGAGTACAAGAGAATTCAGATATAGAGAATTCAGATATAAGCCCCTAAGTGTCGGGAGTTGAGGCTCCCTCGAAATAGCTCTTTATAATTGTGTCACATTTGAAGATTGGACACTTGCAAACGTCTCGTAAATCAAGTTGGACAGGATGAACGGTGGGAAAATATTTTGTTCTACTTGGAAGGCTGGAGTTACAAATATAGCAAACTAAGAAGCGTTAGGGTCAGTATTGAAAGAAAGAAGGATAAAATTAATTCGGTACATGTGAGGAAGGAAAAAATAGCTAGAACACCTTTAGGAAATTCTATGTGCTAAGCTGTTGTTCTAAAATAATTGACTTACCCAAACTATAAATATAGTTACATCTAACACGTTATTGGGTAGTGATTCGTGGCAATTGTAACCCTAGAATCATGGCGTGTACATTTTAGCATATTTTATTTACTTTTGTGTGAACAGATGCCAGAGATGTTGGAAACTCTGTTCCTTTATCCATCCTTGTGTCTATGTCACTAATAAGAGTGCTGGAGGTAAACGTTTCAACTGGGCTGACGTTATCCTCCTGATAGTCAGGAACTCGAACCTTGGTTTAACCCCTAAGGAGACTGTCCTATCAGCAGGTGCAAAGTGCTGGGGCTTCTGTATTGCCATTTGGTGAATGGATTCTGGACCATGCAGTAGCTTCTGGTGGGGCCTCTCGATGCCATATCAGTGAGTAATTGTTACAGCTTTCCCTTATCATGTGCCACAAAAAATATATTTTCATTTCTTTTTCTCTTATCTTCCCTCTCTCCCAAGCTCTAAGCAAGCCTGTCGACCTATTCCACAAATACCAAATCTCAATAATGTAAGGTTTCCAGAGAAAATACTCGATTAAACCCAGATCTCCAACTTCTAACGCAGACCACCACTACTATGTCTCCTTCTCCAACATCAGGAGTCTACGTTCCAACTTTTCAGAGGTTCAAACTCTATTATAGGAGACTAAACCAGACCTATTATTCCTAAGCGAAACTAGCATAGGACCGACTTCTTCCCTAGATGAGTTCGTAATTAAATGATACTCTAACTTAACTTCTAAATCCGACCCCAAGATCGACATGGGGATGGAGTATGTGCCTACATTAAAGACGACTTTCCATGTGGTAGGGACATCTCTAGAGAAGATCGTAATTTACCTTACATGTGCTTCCGAGTTGCACTTGCTCACACTACTGCGTTTATATTTGCACTCTATCGCCCCCCCACAACAGTGGCATTACTACCTTTAATAGCATAACTGAGAAAATTAACCCTGTCCTGTCTGCGTACCCATCAGCTAACATTCACTTCTGTTGGCACTTTAATGTTCACAACGTGGAATGGTTAACTCACTCAAACAATACCGATGATGAGGGGAGGGTTTGCCACCATTTCTCCATTGCTTATGACCTCACTCAGATTATCCAAGAACCCACCCGCGTTCCCGACACTGATGGTCAGTCTGCAAGTCTTCTAGACCTCTTTCTCACAACTTACCCTGAGCTATCCTCATCTTCTGTTCAGTCTCCACTTGGATCTTCCGACCACTCTGTTGTATCAGTTAAGATAAAAACAACATGTAATAGGTCCTCAGAAATACCTCTCCATCGTACAGTATATCGATACTCTACGATTGACTGGGACAGGTTCTGTACATTTATATCGGATCTACCTCTGCGTGCTATGTTTAAAACGGATATGTCCTCTATAGTATCAGACCTGACGGAATGGTTAACTGTGCGTATAGACAGTTTCATACTCTCGAAAAAGTTCCAGCAAAAACCTAACAGTCAGCCATGGTTCACCCAAGAATGTGCACTGCCATTGCGCACAGAAATCACTTTTTCCATTGCTTCCAACGTAATAGATGTACTGAGAATAAAGCCGCTTTCAGGATCGTCAGCAACCACTGTAGAAAAGTAATAAAGAAGGCGAGAAAGCTGTATGCTCAGTTCGTCAAGTCCAAAGCAGCTGCGCAGCGGCTTGATTCCCACCAGTTTGGGCAAATAGCAAACAGAATCCTCAACAGAAATGTGTGCTCTATCCCAGCTATCATCAATAGACCTGACGTAATCTCGTCAGCATCAGACAAAGCCAATCTGTTTGCCAAGAACTTTACAGCTAATTCTACCCTTTACGACCAAGGCCGCTAACCTCCAGTATTTCCTTGTATATCAGAATACATGCTATGTGCCATACAAATATCTGTACGTGATGTTGCCAAGCTAATCTAAAACCTTGATTCCAGTAAGGCAACTGGTCCTGACGGCATTCCAATTATAGTGCTAAAAAGGCTTCGACCAGAACTAGCGTCCATACTTACAAAGTTATTTAAGCGTTGTCTTAAGGAGAAATGCTTCCCAATACCTTGGAAAACCTCATCAGTATGCCCTGTATTTAAGAATTCAGGTGATCGCTCATCTCCCTCTCAGTTCAAACCAGTAAGTCTCCTATGCGTCATGAGTAAGTTGCTAGAATCTGTGTTAAATAGAGAAGTAATCAACCATCTCAGCAAAAATAACCTTCTTAGTAACATGCAATATGGTTTCCGTTCTGCTAGATCTACAGGAGACGTGCTTACAGTTATATCTCATGGGATTGGCGAATCCCTCAGCGGACGCTTCATCTCAAGGGCAATTGCTCTTGTAATATTTAAGGTATTTGATAAGGTATGGCATAAAGGTCTACTTCACAAGATCTCCAGTCATGGTATAGCTGGAAATGCCTTCTCAATTATTAAATCATTTCTCTCTGATAGGTTCATAAGAGTAGTGGTTAATGGGCAGATATTAGAAGCTCTCAGTATTTATGCTAGAGTCCCTCGGGGGTACATCCTGGGTTCAATTCTCTTCCTGATCTATATTAATGATCTTCCAAACCACATCCTTAGATCATTCGTAGACATTTATGCTGATGGCACTACCATCTATGGTAGCACTTCGAAAACCGTAAACGACCAAGTTCTCTGTGTGCCTCTCTCTCCTCTGATATTGAGCTAGCGGTACAATGGGGGAAAAGTGGCTGGTTACTTTTAATGCATCTAGCTTCTATCCTTATATCATCAACGCTCTGATCTTCATCTGGCTTCAATCGAAATGAATGGTTCTCGTCTTGGGGAGGCTTCATGTTTTGACTAGCTTCTGGGTTTGACCTTTACTCCTGATCTGAAATGGAACACGTATATCAAATCCATTGCCAAATTCGCTGGAAAAAATGGTAGGATCCTTCTACCGCTCCAGTAGATATCTCACTCCTGATTATTATTATCTTAAGACAATTATCTATCTATATAAAAGTCAGGTTCGACCAACGATGGAGTACTGTTGCCACATCTGGGTAGGAGCTGCTAGGGGCAGCCTATCTTGTCTTGACAGAGTCCAAAATAGACTTCGTGGCTTAGTGAGGGAAGCCCTTTTCTCTTCCCTGTAACCATCTTTCCCACGGAAGAGACGTAGCGAGCCTGTCGTTGCTTTATCGTTACTTTCATGGCAGGTGCTCATGTGAACGTCAATCTATAGTCCCTCCTCGCCAGACTTTCACGAAAAACACTCGTCTATCCAGAATTTCAACAATTTCCCACACTCTTTATCTGTGCCTACACCTAAACGTAGATTCCAGGAACAGAGCTTCTTTCTTAGAACTGCATGTCTGTGGAAATCTATTTCGTTTGCCTGCTTTCCAGCTGACTACAATCTGATTATCTTCAAGTCCAGCGTGAACAAGTTCTTATTGAACCACCCCCCTAAGTAATCTAAGTTATAAAATTCCCACTAATGTTTACTACGCTAAAAATCACAATGGCAAATGTATGTAAAAGACCACAACAGCAACCAACCCTGGGAAGAGCAAATAAAAGATTGACCATCAGTGATTTTATGCAGATCAGTTGAGAAATGACAGGATAGAAAACTGACGATTATGGATAGACACGAACAGTGAAATACTAAAATAGTAATTGAAATTACTTGACAGATAAAGACTCCCACCGCACAAAAAGAATAATAACATCAATGGGATCTGTTTACAATCCATAATGGAAATAAAATCCAGTCTACTTAGTCAACCAATATTCATTCATTAATATAACTTTTTTTCATCATCAATCAATGATGAGCATACAAAGATTCGGCGTGCAAAATTGCCAATAACTTTGACACATACTTTTTTCTTAGAATTGCCCTGATTTAGGTTGTGATGACCATGTTCGGTTGAGAAATACTCTGATGAGTGTTTTAATAGACGTTATCTTTGAAATAACATAGCAGATGAAAATCCGGGGTTAAGGTCCGGTAGTGTGAAACTCATTCAAGATCACACTTCTTATTAATGAACGGCGATCAAATACTTTTATTATTTAGATTATTCGGATTCTGTTCTCATCTTTTCATGTAACCTCTGACATTCTTCAGGCCTTATTAATAATCTTTCTGCGACAACTTCGAAATCTGCATAGAATCTCGAATGGAACCGTTTAATTAATCCACAGTGTTAGCTTGTTTCATTTTGTTAGCCATGATTGAGTAGAAATGTGCACATTTCTTGAAATAACACGCTCTATCTATTCAAAGATTTTCGAATTCGACAAGATACACCTGAAGTTGCTCAGAGATTACATCGGCCAAACACTGTGAGAATCAAAGTAAACTAAACGACTAATTGAAAAAAAATCCCCACAAAAAGACTGATTGACATTTTTGACTGAAACTTACTAGAAAAGTTAGGTATAGACTGAATTTTTCTTGTACCAAATATAGTTGGATAGCATAAAAGAATGTTATTAACGATTTCGTGGTTGACATTTCTTTTTAGGTCATTCTATATAACGGTTACAGTTAATGCTTATATAATTTATCAATTGTATATGTTTGTCAATTGACGGGTGGGTAGTTGTACTAATATATAAATATATATAAATATATATGTGTGTGTGTGTGTGTGTGTGTGTGTGTGTGTGTGTGTGTGTGTGTGTGTGTGTGTGTGTATGTGTCTGTGTGCGTCTGTGTCTCTGTGTGTATGTATGCGTGTGTAACATGATAATAAACGTATATATGCATATATAATAACGCTAATATTTACATTGGCTTTATAACTACTTCCCTATCTTCCATGTCACCACTGCAATTCAATTTATCAGCAGCAGCATTTATGAACTACTTAAACATACCTGACCCCTCTGATGTAAGATAAATATTAGTTAATAATACGGAAACTATATATTCTGATACCAATAAAAAAAATAAAAGTGCTCAAAACTATCTTTATTAAAATCCAGACAGGCTACAATTAATATTATTTATGATACTAGTACAAATAATTTAACATGTTGAATAATACAATTTTATCCTGTGACGCTAATTCTGACGTCTTGAAATTTAACGCGTTAACGTCAATCATGGAATTGTGCGTTATAAGTGACTTCAGACGTGTTGTAGGCTTTAAAATTAATTTTTTTATACAATATTTTCGTTAATTTATTTTTGTAACTTGGAGATAATTCGACGAAAAATCGAAAACGTCCGTGATACATAGGGCACATAAATTTTTTTTTTTTTTCATTCTGACATAAAAATATCATCAAGCAAAATGTGTTTTTAATGACAAAGTATCATCCAGCTGATGAATTATTATATTTAACAATGTTTGCTTTAATGAAAAATTCTGCCTAATTGCAATCAATTCAATCATATATATATATATATATATATATATATATATATATATATATATATATGCATACTAGTGCGCACCCATTGGCAACAAATTATAGAAAAATATCTTTCACTGGTGTTCTCACTCTCTATTTATCTAGATCTATTACAAAACTATGCATACAAAATCATAACATTACACCAGTAATTAAATTTCTGCATATATAAAGTAGTAGTAGTAGTAGTAGTAGTAGTTGTTGTTGTTGTTGTTGTTGTTGTTTCATTATTTCTGATGACCTAAGCGTTGACCTTTTATTATAGAATAGAATTCTGGTTCATTTCAGAAAGTAGGGGACATCTCAGGAATTTGTCTGACTTGCTATTTGCTTGATCTTTTTATTTTAAATGATTTTATCCATGATCTAGGAAAAAAATACGTCTTTTAATTACTAACATTTGCGTGACGGGGTGGAAGTGCACATATTTATTTAGTTTTTGTAAAACATACATACAAGCAAATGAATGCCCTTTATATATTAGATAGATTAACCGGTGCAGACTTGCCCTTCAGGCAGTTCGTTAATCATTCATGTTTATTTGCCAAAACGATTACAGGCAAGCTAACCAAATTTATAACATTCCTCGTCTATTCGTTCACGCATAAATGCACAAATTTATGCGTCCATATAAACACATTTCAATAAAGAAAAACCCATGCTTACATCTCGTGCATAAAGTCGCTTAAGGCCTTGAAAAAGAAAAGAAATCTTTTTCTATAATTAAGCCGCTCAATAGAACACGAAGTATACTGAATATATATTTATATTTAGTTCATCACACTTTAAATTAATCTTATGCATAAAACACAGCCGATTTTTCTCGTGGTATGTTTTTATGATTAATAGTTTTTTTTATATATCTTTACATAATCAAATATGCGCTATTTTCTACTGTAAAACATTAAAAGGTGTATTTTCCATTGCTAATAATATTTTATTCTGATCCACATATTTTCTATGAGTCATAAAGAAGAAGCAGATGATATTTATACCGCTACCCATACAAAAGAAAAATTTTTTAACAACTACAAACATATCTCCTTTCACTATTTTTTCGTTGTTTCTAGATTTTTTTCTTCCAATTTTTCTGGTTGCCATTTTAATCTAAAGGTTCTGAGAGAAAAAAATGTATTTTATGGTAAACTACCTGAACATTTTTAACATACAATTTTTTTTAACATTGTGCTGTTGATACCCACGCTGATGAGTCTTAATAAAGACTAAATAAACTTGTCTCTTGCTATTAATATTAAGTAAATGATAATTCTATTTGCTGCTAAATGGTGATAACTCTGATCGATAAGATAAATTCTTCTGTCAAGCTACTTCTACTGAAATTTAATTAGAAACTTTATGCAACGTAATATGTAGTGTATTTCCTCTAGCATTTATGCAGATGGCTTGACGAATACATTTACTAAAATGTCGGTCTTCAGAATCAGTGATTACTAAAATCAAGGATTCGTTATTCGAAAATAAAAAAAATAATATTAGTAGTAGTAGTAAGATTGATCATAAAATTATAAAAATGTATTAAATGTTATTAAATGTATAAATAAATGAAAACAAATGTCAGATGCCAAACTACGTCAACAATAATCATTACAGCCAAAGAAGGAATAACTACCAAAGTGATGTCACCAATTAATCGATATATATATATATATATATATATATATATATATATATATATATATATATATATATATATATATATATATATATATTTAACTATAATGGGCGGAAGTCTCTCGAGACCTCTTTCAGCTACAATATCATCAGAAGAAAATTGTTTAAACGTTAATAAACTTTATTTTAGTGTCCCCGTAATTTTTGGCACATTCAATATTCCCCACCAGAACTCTTTACTTTCGACATAGTATTATTATTTTTACGCTATCGATTTTCTCCTGATGAGATGATAGCTGAAAGAGCTCTCGATAGACTTCCGCCCATTATGTTTAAAACTGTATTTAAATTCTGTACCTCTAAACATTTATATATATATATATATATATATATATATATATATATATATATATATATATTAAAGTTTGAAAGATTAATTAGAATCAGAAAAAACATAACTTTTGTGTATATCGAAATCTGCACCGAAATCGGAAAAATTGTGCCTATTTTCCAATGTAAAAAATGATTCGCTTAATTGGGTTTATTTTATTCGATTTTATATTAAGCAAAACTTTTTACTTATTACTGATAATAATAATAATAATAATAATAATAATAATAATAATAATAATAATAATAATAATAATAATAATGAATATTTATTAATTATAAACTACAAGTAAAACTAAAATCTATAGTTAATCCCTCACAAGTGAATTTTTACGTTTGAGGAAATATCTGCACATTTAAAATTTGTAATTATGATTTGAGATTTAAAAAATCGACATCGAGAATTGTATCGTAACCCGGAATTTAGTACAGAATAAGTAATTGTATCGGAATCGGGAAAAATGTTCGAATGGTCCTATCACTTATAAAGCTGAACGTCTGTATGTGTGTCTGGTAACGAATAGGCTCCTATATGGTTGATTATTATAGAAAACTGATTACATATAATGATAGAAGATGCATCGAGACACGGGAAGGGGTATGTTTGATCTGGCATAATGATGATTCATTAAAATTGTGGGGTCTGTGTACGCGCCTGGTCCACAAAGTATGGAATAAAAATAAAAAAAATAAAAAAAAAACATTTACAAGTGTTTTTGGTATAGATGTACATAATAATACTTTGATAAGTATGTTTTAACTTAAATAGGGATGGTATAATAAAATTGTGGGGTCTGCATTCGCGCCTGGCCTCCATAGAATGGAAATAGGCACACACTTTAATAAAGACTTTTCATATCTATTTGTGTAAGTATACTTTAATAATTATGTTTCAGTTTGAAGAAATATAGTATAAGAAAATTATGAGGTGTTCGTTTGCACCTGACCTCCATAGAATGGAAATATGTCACAAAGTGTAACAAGATTTTTTAATATAGATCCATAGAATATTGTGATAAGTGTTTCAGTGAAGACAGGTATGGTATACTAAATTATGAGGTTTATCTATTTTATTTTTACTTTCATCATATTTTGCTTTGGTTTTGATACCCCCAAATTCGAAGCTATCTCTCTACAACCCTTCCTTTTCATAACCTATCATACTTTCATAAATCAGAGTCCATTTTCTGTAGGCTGTTTTTGAACTCAGTCAACGACGGGTACTTTTTCTAGTATATATATATATATATATATATATATATATATATATATGCATACATATATATATATATTTATATATACATGTACACACACTCATAAAAACATTATATAGTTATAAATATTTACATTAAATGTATATGTAATACGAAAGATTATCATCAGTATTTGTTACAAAATATATTTATATTATGTATGTAATATTTATAATGTAAATATAAACATTGTAAATCTAGTACATACAACATATATT
>NC_136501.1:83862231-83864731 GCF_053919585.1 Euprymna scolopes
TATCACCATTTCAACCATTCATAAACTAATATATACCTGGTATATATCACCATTTCAACCATTCATAAACTAATATATACCTGGTATATATCACCATTTCAACCATTCATAAACTAATATATACCTGGTATATATCACCATTTCAACCATTCATAAACTAATATATACCAGGTATATATCACCATTTCAACCATTCATAAACTAATATATACCTGGTATATATCACCATTTCAACCATTCATAAACTAATATATACCTGGTATATATCACCATTTCAACCATTCATAAACTAATATATACCTGGTATATATCACCATTTCAACCATTCATAAACTAATATATACCTGGTATATATCACCATTTCAACCATTCATAAACTAATATATACCAGGTATATATCACCATTTCAACCATTCATAAACTAATATATACCTGGTATATATCACCATTTCAACCATTCATAAACTAATATATACCTGGTATATATCACCATTTCAACCATTCATAAACTAATATATACCTGGTATATATCACCATTTCAACCATTCATAAACTAATATATACCTGGTATATATCACCATTTCAACCATTCATAAACTAATATATACCTGGTATATATCACCATTTCAACCATTCATAAACTAATATATACCTGGTATATATCACCATTTCAACCATTCATAAACTAATATATACCAGGTATATATCACCATTTCAACCATTCATAAACTAATATATACCTGGTATATATCACCATTTCAACCATTCATAAACTAATATATACCAGGTATATATCACCATTTCAACCATTCATAAACTACATTTAACAACATGGCAATGAATGGTTTAACTATGATACTTACGGGCTTTAAGGGCGGGCGAATAAAAGATGTATCTGCCTTACTTAAAAAATATAGATAGATAAAAAAAGAGAGAGAGAATGAGACGAACTGTGCGAGAGAGATAGATAGATAAACAGAGAGAGATATATATAGAGAGAGAAAAAGAAAGAAAGAGAGAGAGTAGAAAAATTAGATCAGAATACATTAATTGAATCTGTGAGTTTTCAAACCCAATTAATTGCAACAAGTAAAAAAAAACATGTTCAAAATTCAAATCGATTTTTCTAATCACTATGTCCCTCCCTCTCTTTTCTCTTTCTTCCTCTCGACTATGGGTTAAATAGTTGTACGTTTTTTAATTCAAACAAAACTCAAATCCAAAACCAAGGGATATTTTAGCAAGTATTTTGTGTGATTAAAATATAGTATGCTTGTGTGTCCATATAAAAACATTGTATGCTATTTCAAATAAATTGATCAGACAATCAATTTATTGATCCTTGTATACTAGCTGTGGTCTATCAAAAATGCCAGCTTGCCGATTTTTTCCCATGTCCATTAAGCAACCTCCATTTTTGTTTTCTCATTATCCTAATAAAGCGAATATTTTCCCACCCCTGGTAAAGCCACCAAATGGGCGACATTGATCATTTCAATTAAAATCAACCAATCAAATCCGCTCAAGTAAAACAAAGAAGAGAGAGAAAAAAGAAACACCATGTAAAATAAAAGAAAAAAAAAGAAGTTGAAAAATAAATGTAAAATTTGTCCAAAATTCTGCAAATATTACGATTAGATTTGAGGGTGTAAGCAATTCCATATATCTATCATTGTTACATCTGTTTGCAGACAGATCAATTAAATATTCTTGACTAAATTTCAATAAGAAAAAAAAATTGATCAGTTTGATTCAATCAATCATATTTCCATAAACTTCCTTCCCCTCTTCCTCCTCCTCCTCCTCCTTCTCATATATATACATATATCCTATATTATATTTCCCATGAGTTTGTACGTTTGTAAGTTTCTGTTTGTATGTATTTTTATAAAGTAAAAACTATTATTCGCAGATGCCAAATCTATCGAGAAAAGGGAACAGTATGCTCGTATGGATATGATATACATATTATAATATATATATATATATATATATATATATATATATATATTTATATATATATATATTAGCACAATACATAAAAAAAATTTGCTTGTAAAGCATTTAAAGAAACTAAGTATGAAAAGGATCACACTAGCGTGAAAATAAAATATAGAACAATGAAACAGATGGAGCGGGATAAAAAGGAAATATGGTTTCACGTGAGAAGGTGTTCCCATTATTGTTGAGTCAAAAATTCAGTGAATCCAAGAAGGTAGTGAAAGTAAAATATCCAAGGTTGTGCCCGAATATATTTCGCTTGATTTTATAAATAGTAAAAAAAAAATGTGTGAATAAGCATGGATGAAATTTCAGGGAGAAAAAGTCCAGTCTTTGAATTTAACCAAAGAGAAAGCGATTTGAAGAATCAGTACAGAGAACTAGCACGCAAGAGATAAATTAATTTAAGGGCAAGGTAAGTATTAACCCAATAATCAAGGCAGTTCAACACTGTAGAGTGAGGGAGGGTGATGAACTGGTTGTTATGACAATGTATCAA
>NC_136501.1:83869731-83912231 GCF_053919585.1 Euprymna scolopes
TCTTTTTGATGCCACTGTATATATATATATATATATATAGATATATATATATATATATATATATATATATATATATATATATATAGAGAGAGAGAGAGAGAGAGAGAGAGAGACAGACAGAGAGACAGACAGACAGACAGACAGACAGAGAGAAAAAGAGAGAGGGGGAAAGAGATGGGGGATTGATGTAAAATAAAATATATTCATGTCGATGGAAGGATTGAACAAACAATTTGGATCAACTATCGGCATTGCAGGCAGATTGCTATTTGGGTCTGACTTTGGAAATCCCACACGAAAAATTTATAAATGTTAGAATTAGTTGAGTGAATCAACATTTGATTACTTTAGAAGTATCGTCTTTTGCCAGAATCGAAACATTCGAGAAGTGTTTTGTATTATTAGAACGTATTGTATTTCATTGAAATCGTTGGTAAATCCTAAATCGTCGCTGTCTTTGACTTCCGGTTGGTCTGGTTTCTCAGCAAATATTCTGACATGATTGACACCTGAAAACTGTTCCATCTAATAAGATGAGTCGGTGCCTCAGCAACACCAGAATGCTGAAATGCCGTTCGGACCTAATTATCATGAGTCAATCGACCTAACTGGAAATCGCGGTGTTAAGGAAAAACACACTTTTTTTCAAAATAGTTTGCAAATTTTAGTTAACACATTTTTTCGGGGGGGGGGGGTTAATTTTCATCAATTTTGTTGATTCAACTGAACTGAATAACATTTGTGTAGCAACACTCAGCGTCCTAAACATCGTCTTACTATTTACATACTTTTTTTAATAGTCAAGTTGTTTTAAACTAAATATATTAACCATAGTTGAGGGCGACAGAGATGCTCGTATTTTCGTTGGCTATTCCATATATATATATGTATATACATATATATATGTGTGTGTGTGTGTGTGTGTGTGTGTGTGTGTGTGTGTGTAAAATTTAAAAAATGTAATTACCTAATAATATTATATTGCCGAAAAAAGCATTACTTTTCTATCTAATTTACATACGTGTTAGTTGCTTGTAAAGACTCACTTGTGTAAATCCGATGTTAGAAAGAGAAAGAAAGTCACTGTTTCTATATGTGCTCGAATAGCAATTAAGAAAGTTATTGAATCAACATAAAATGAGCGAAAGAAATGCATAGATAAGAGAGAAAAGTATAGGTGATTTGCTCAGTTAATTATGAATGATGGTTAATCAGAAAAATGAAACATTTTCTTACGTAACTGTGTGTGCATGTACTCTTTGTTATTAAAGTATATGGGAACAAATTATTAATGAAACAAATGAATAATATCAATAATAATAATAATAATAATAATAATAATAATAATAATAATAATAATAATATGAACAATAACAATAATGACAGAACTCAAAGAGAGAATTGGAAAGGAATACCCCAGGTGATCTAGAAAATTTCTAGAAACAAAATTATATGGTAGAAACCTAATAAAAGGTAAAAATACAGGGGCAGTATCACTAGTAAGGTACTCTAGGCCGTTCACAGGGTGGAGTAAAGAAGAACTGAGACAGCTCGATCAGAAGATCAGGAGACTAATGACCATGCACTGCACTACAGCAAAAGGGCGATGTTGACCAACTCTGCGTGAACAGGAACGAAGGTAGTAGAGGAATAGTGTGTATAGAAGACTGTGTGTATGACACAAAAATAGAAATTAGAAAAATATATAATGCAAAACACTGAAAGGATAATAATGGGAGCTAGAGACACTGAAAAATCGACGAAACGGAAAACAAACAGATAAAAGATAAGACGAGAAAATAAAGATGGGAGGAAAAACAACTATATGGAAGATTCATAAGTTTGACAAAAGATGAGAAAAACGAAAAAAACTTAGACATAGATGAGAAAAGGACACCTAAGCAAAGAAACTAAATCCTTAATAACTGCAGCACAAGATAACCCAATAGGAACCAACCAAATAAAAGCAAAGACCGACAAAACACAAAAAAATAGTAAATACAGACTCTGTGGACAAAGAGACGAAACGATAAACCATATAGTAAGTGAATGTAGCAAACTGGCCCAAAACGAATACAAGAACATGCACGACCAAATGGGAAGAGCAGTACACTGGAATTGTGCAAACAACAGCATCTCAAATGCGCAGGTAAATGGTATAAACATAAACCAGCAACAGTAATTGAAAACGAGAATCATAAAATTTTATAGGACATGGACATACAAACTGATAAACCCATCAAAACAAGAAAACCGGACGTAGTAATAATTTACAAGAAAGAAAGGTCCTGTCAAATCGTAGACTTTTCTGTTCCAGCTGACCACAGGATAAATATCAAAGAAAAGAAGAAATGAAGCAAATACACAGGACTAGCCAGAGAGCTGAAAGGGATGGTGAATAAAATCCAAATAATAACTATAATAGGAACAACCCCTTAAACACTTTGAAAAAAGAATGGGAGAAATTTGAATCAGAGGAATGACTGGAAAGATACCACGAATAGCAAAAATGAATGTTGAAATATTAAGGAAAACCTTTGAATGCGGAGACTAACACACATGAGCCATATGCGCAAACCAGACAAACTGCTGCAGAAGCAAAACATGAAGCGCTACATGGAACCAAGAACTATCCATAAACTTCCTATCTATAAATTCTCCAACCCAACCCCATCCTCCAATCACCAAATCACCCTCCCCCCCCAAAAAGAGTGAGACCGAGTAGTCAAGGAGGAAGGAAAGACCGAGGAGAGAGCACTGACCAGACCGCCGCTGGACAAGTGTCAAGTGAACTGGGACCTTGGAGAGGTTTAATGCCACACAAATTCCAGTGAAGACCAAAGGCCGCTGCTAGTGAGAAGTCAATTGTAAGCGACTGTTGCGATAATGCAAAGTCATTTGCAAATGTTATCGAAAGAGGTGGAGAGTACTGGAAATATGGGAAGACTTACTGTCACTCAGCTTCCAGGGAACATCACAAGTTGTTATCAAGGAGAGATTTTTGATGACCTGTGTGAAAGCTTCGTGTGAGCCAATAATAATAATATAAAGACGTATCCTCCAAGAAGATTCCCAATTACCACCACTGTTCATCATAGCCATGATGTGTCTTAAGAAAACGCTAAGCCGGATAGAAGTTTATTAATACAGACGAAAGAATGAACTCGCTTATGTATATGGACGACTTTAAACTTTTCGTGAGAAAGAAAAAGTTACGCTAATAACAATGATCAGCATCTTCAGCCAGGATATACGAATGGAATTTGGAATAAAAAACTTGAGAAAATGGAAGGTATAAAACTATCAAACCAAAGGGAAATGAGGAATAGGCGAACAAAGGCCAACAATGAATAAGATCTTTCTGATCTTGAGAACGTGTTACAATGGGGAAAAAGTTGAGTGGTTAATTTTAATGCATTGAAACTAAGCTTCTCTCCTTTAATCAGAATTGCTCTGACTCTCATCATTGAAAGGAACGGCTCTTATCTTGGGGAAGCTCCATCTGTTGACACGTTTCTAGGACTGACCTTAATTTCTGATCTTGAATGAAACACATGTATCAAATCTGATGCCAAGATCGCTGGAATAATGGTTGAATTACTCTACCGCTCCAGTAAGTATGTTAATGTAATCCACAATCTGTATAAGAGCCAGGTACGCCCTAAAATGAAGTACTGTTGCCAAATCTGGGCAGGAGCTGTGCGAGGCGCCCTATCCAGCCTTGATAGAGTTCAAAACCAGCTTCGAAACGTAGTAGGTGATGACTTTTTCGCTTTCCTGCAATTTTCCCCCACAGAAGAGGGGTTGCGAGCCTGTCTCTGTTCTATTGTTATTTTCATAGCAAGTGCTCGACTGAACTCCAATCTATCGGTTTCTCTTTCCAAACTTCCACAAAAGTATTCGACGAGCTATATACTATTATACACGATTTTCTCACTCTCTGGCTGTGCCTAAATCTAAACGCAGATTCCATGAACAAAGCTTCTTTCTCAGCACTGGCCACCTGTAGAACACTGTTCTGCTGGTGTGCTTCCTGGTTGAATGCAACATGGTAGTCTTCAAATCCAATGTAAACAATTTCTTGTTGAGCCATATATGATCAAATTTAAACCATAAACGATTACTATACTACCACCTTACATTTATTAACCCTCATCCTCGAGTGGTCCTCGGGTTTTGATAAGTGGTGACTCTTAATTAGAAAAAATATGGCAAATATTTGGGAGTTCTGGAAGCAAACCCTATCAAAGCAACAAAAATTAAAGAGAAAATTAAAAGGAATACCTCAGTTCATAGGCAAAACAAAAGAGGAAATGAAGCATCTTGACCAGAAGACTCGGAAATTTATGACTACGCACAATGCAATACACTCCAAGAATGATGATTCCCGGCTTTATATGAAGAGGAAAGTTGGGGTATGGGGACTGATTAGTATAGAAGACGGTATGAATGACAGACAAAAAAAAAGGATTAGAAAAATGCATAACATAGAACATAGTAAGGAAGATCACTTCAGCAAGAGACTTCAAAAATGGATAAGATGGAGAACAAAGAGACAAGGAATAAGACAAGAAAACTAAGAAGAAAAACAACTACATGGACAGTTCATATGGATGACAGAAGATGGAACTTGCGAAAACACTTGGATATGGCTGTGAAAAGGTATACCTAAACAGTGAAACTGAATCACTAATAACAGCGACAGAAGATAACGCGATTAGAACCAATAACATCAAAGCAAAGATTGACAAGTCACAAGATAAATGCAAATGCAGACTGCGTGGACAAAGACACAAAATAATAAACTACATCATATGCAAACGCAGCAAACAACTTTAAAAAGAATATAATAATAAACACGATCAAGTGGGGAAGTCAGTATACTGGGAATTATGCAAACAACTGAATCTTGAACACACAGACAAATGGTACAAACACAAACTGGCACTAGTACTTAATCACAAAATTCTATTGGACATGGATGTACAAATAGATAACTCATCCAAGCAAAAAGAACAGATGTCATAATACTTGCTGCCCGATCATGAATGTTGCCGTTCCAGTATATCACGGGATAAAGAAGACGATGAAGTGAAACTCGCCAGAAAGCTGAAAGGGATATGGAAGATGTAGAAAATTATAACCAATTATAGTGGATACACTAGAAACAACCCCGAAAAAACTCGAAAACAGAATAAGAGAAAGTGGATTAAAAGAAATGACTAAAAATGCAACGGATAAGAATAATGAAAATGGGTGAAATATTAAGGAATGCCCTTGAATGCAGAGATTAATCCACGAGCTACAAACGATAACTGGCCATATAGAAACTGCAACAGAAATAATTCAAAGGATCGGGGAAAATCACGAGAAAACAGAAATCGGATAAGTGTAAGCTACCTCTCACGCTCCCAAAAATGTAGTGTCGACATCAACTGGCACCACACTACGTTTTCGTGTGGTGCCAGTTGATGTCGAGGAACGAGAAACAAAGGAGATAACGCACTAAAAATACCTCCACCGGATGAATGCGAAGCGGACTGGAACCTTGTGGAAACTTACTGACACTCGATTCCAATTAAGGCTAATGGTCGATGTAAGCGAGAAATTAAAGGTAAATGGTTGTTGCGATAACGCAAATTCATCTGCAATGGTTATCAAAAGAGGTGGAGAGTACCGGATATATGGGAGATTTGTTGACATTCAGACCCCAGGGAACATCACAGATTGTTGTCGGTGAGTAATCTCTGATGATGACCTGTTTGAGAATTTCCAGTGAAGAAGAAGAAGAAGAAGAATTATTATTATTATTATTATTATTATTATTATTATTATTAGTAGTAGTAGTAGTAGTAGTAGTAGTAGTAGTAGTAGTAGTAGTAGTAGAAAATACACGGAACTGCCAGACAGGTGAAAGGGATATGAAAGATGAAGAAAGTCAAGACAACACCAATAATAGTAGGAGCACTGGGAACAATCCCGAAAAACTTTTTAAAAAAAGAATGGGAGAAATTGGAATAAGGGGGTAGCTGAGAAGATACAACGGATAACAATAATGAAAATAGCTGAAATATTTAAACAAAAAAAATTAAAAAAACGTTGAATGCAAATATTAACACATGAACTACAAGCGATAACCGGACATTTAGAAATTACAACAGAAGTAAAATTACAGCAGAAGTAAAATTACAACAAAAGTAAAATTACAACAGAAGTACAATTACAACAAAAGTAAAATTGCAACAGAATTAAAATTACAACAGAAGTAAAACAAAAATTAGAACCAAGAAAATTAAACTTGAAAAATTAAAGTAAACTACGCGCCCCTCCAAGACAAAACATTGTAATGTCGGCATCAGCTGGAACCACACTAAAATCAATGGTAGACGGCTGTTGCGGTAACGTAAATTCATTTGCAAAAGTTATCGAAAGAGGTGAAGAGAACTGGAATTCTGGAAGGATTGTTACCTAGACTCCAGGTAACACGTTGTTAACAAAGAGAAATCTTTGATGATGGCCTTTGCGGAAATTCTTAGTGAGTACAAATAATAGTTTCTACATTTACTTTTGATCATCATTTTATGAAAGTAGGCTTTTAGCAAAGAAGCGCCAAGTCGGTGGCATGTTTCAAACTGTTCACGAGAGGACATTCTCACAATTATGCGAAAATGAAGTAACACATCATCTCTTGTTTCTGGATGTCCATTAATGTCTTAAGGAAAAAGGAAATATTTGATTTTGCATATGGTTTTTGTTTCCAATTAAACCCAAAAGCGGCACCTAAATAACCAGATGCAACAGATATATAGAACAGATGTGAAAAGCACTAGACGTCTCCGTGGCTTGTTGTTCACAACCACTACAGCTATTTATTCTACTTTGATTTCATTCGAAAATTTATAAACTGTGACATTTGTAAAGATATTGTAAAAATAAAAAATATCTATTTTACCATATACATTTGTATACGCGTTTGTAGTTTGTCCATACATACATATATAAATTACATGACGGATAAGTTGCATGTGCGTTAGGCATTTTAAAATATTACTTCATATGCCCTTTAGTAGATTTCAATTATTACTACTATTAGTATTATAATTAATAATAATTAGCTGCATTGGTTTTACTACCAATTCACATTTCCGTGGGATCACAATGAATCTAGTAAATTCTATCTAATTTACCAGCATTTATTAAAACATAATTAACCTACTCTAATTTAATGCAAATTTAATTATCAACTGAAAATATTACATTTCGAAATAACTTTACGGTGATAAAATAGCACGTAGCCCTAACCCGGAACTCCGTAGCATAGTAGTATGAACACCTGATTATAGACTGGTTCTGGGGTAAAGCTTTCGTATAGTCAGCCGCGCTGATGAGCCGTAGATATGGCCAAACACATGTCCTTGCATATTTATTTTATCTATTAGTAAGTCAAATATTGCCCTATTCTTTAGAAACAACTGTCGATGTGTCACACCAGGTCTTCGTTTGCACCGAAAATTTCTTAACGACAACTCAGTATTGATTAATGTAGAGCTGCACATTTGGAGCATATTATTGAACGGAGTGTTGTAAAAAAGTTAACTGTAATATTCAAATAAGCATTTACCACAGGTGGACGGGGTGCTGGAAAATTCCTTCGCTGACTCAATTAAAGTTGTTTCCGGTATGCCTAATGGGGAAAGAAAATGTATATTTTTTATTTTGTTTTGCATCAAGCGATTAAAAGAGGGGGAATATCTAAAAGTGCGTGTTACGGAGTAAAAGGGTGAGACGTTCCGTTAAAGGTCATTCAGACGAACAGTCTGCATTAGTGAATGACTGCATGTACAGTTGCTTAGGCAGGTCGGCAAAAGTGTCCGGTATTCAATGGATGTGAGCAGGGAATTAACGAGAGAGGAGCAAAAAGAAGAGAGTGAAGTGGACATGGAATGTATATTTGCATATGACTATCATTTTCTGAGTAATTAAACGAACGTTTTATGTTGCATCGACAGTAAAATGTGTGCTTTTGAGTGATGAGCTTCATGGAGAGGGAGCCTATTCATGGACACCATTGCAGTGTATGCTGCAAAAAAGTGTGTGAAATCGTGTATTTAATGCACACACACACACACACACACATATGTGTGTGTGTGTGTGTGTGTGTGTGTGTGTGTGTGTGTGTGTGTGTGTGTGTGTATATAATTTATAAATATATCAATATATGTGTGTATATATATATATTTAAATATGTTTTCAAAGCGACATGGGCGAAAAGAAAGTCATCCAAACACAAAAAGATGCTTGCGATCGATTTTCAAACAAACACAATGCCAATTTTGCATGTGTATTTAGACTAACGACATTTTTATACTGATTTACATAATTTCAGATGTGGTTGAAGAAGGCGATGGATGTTGGCGAAAAAATCGATCCCGCAGTTGAAAAATAAGAAAATAAGGAAAATACCGGTATATTGAATAATACTATAATAATTATTAGATACCTACAAACACTAGTGTTTAATCCTTTCGGGAATCATCAGTGCATCAGTCGAACTCACTCACACACAAAGTTGCGTTTATATATATATATATATATATATATATATATATATAACTACTTAATTTACTCACATAAAATTAATATACGAGAGTATAGATTTATGCGTAAACTTTAAGTATTTACTTCAAAAGTGCTCAATACGTAGGTAGAGCTAGTTAGTAATTTATAAAATGTATATGGCGATTAAGCTACACTGAATATTCCGCGTTTCATCCACTCTATGACTCTTCAGGCTTATGCGCATAAGCCTGAAGAGTCCTAGAGTGGATGAAACGCGGAATATTCAGTGTAGCTTAATCGCCATATATATTTTATATATATATATATATATATATATATATATATATATATATATATATATATATAAATGCAACTTTGTCTGTAAGTGAGCTCCTTATAGATTCCGAAATGGCTGAACAGATTTTCTTTAAAATTTAAAGAACTATAGTGTGTATGCCTGGAAGTAATCTTAGTAAAGTTTTGTCTCAGAATACCCCCGATAATTATATCGATAATCAAAACCGTTATTTTAATTTATTTATCATCGGTAAAGCCATTTGTTCCATGTCGTCGCTTAGCAACAATGATAGAACAACGAGCTGTGAAAATTCTACTGTGGGTAAGTTGATAACGTGTGTGTGTGTGTGTATTTTTTTGTTTGTTTTTATTGTTGTTGTTGTTTGTTTGTTTGTTTGGGTTTTTTTTGCATGAAGTGGTCTGTAGGTTCAATCTCTTCGCGTAATTTTATAAGACTTGAAAATTTATTTAGTTATTTTATTATTTATTTATTTATTTGCATGACGTGGTCCGTGGGTTCAACCCCTGCACGTAAATTTCTTAAATTTTTTTTTCTTTAACTGGAAAGAATTTTATTCATAAGATTGTCTGTGTGTTTTTAAAATATCTATTATTTTTGCAATATAAAACTGGGATATTACGGTACTTTAATTAAACTTTATAATTGATAAGCAACTTATCCTGAAGGAAATGCAAAACAGTCTACACACATATTTAGTGAAAACGTGATTCAGAAGTTTCTTATATGTCGGTTTAACAAAACATAGGCCCAACAAGCAAGCACAAGTAGTATGCCTGCTAACATAAGATAAGGAATTTTTTCGACACACTTGACTAATCGTAGAACGATACAGCTGCAACCACATAAATTCTTACAACGAAAACATAGTCGATGTTGATCCTACGGTTTCTTTCGCATATGCTTCAAGAAGTTATGGCCCCCAAAACCTCGCCAGAGTAGTTGGTTTTGAGCTGGAAAAATAGCTGCTAAGGGGACAAAACAGAGAAACCGTCTTGCAATTCTGCTTTAAGATATACATGCGTAAATAAATAAAAACAACGCCATAAAAACTTTTATGTTAAACTAGCATTTTAGCCCGGCTTTGCACGGTTCATAACTTGATGTGCATATGTGTATATATATATTAAAAAGTTTGACTGATGTCCAGGTAACCTGCATCTAAAATTTATAGTGTTTAGACTCAAAATTGAGAAGTTTGGTAGAGTTTTCAAATGTCAAATCGTTGAACTTTGACCCCTTGATAGCCAAATGTCTGGCCGAAAACCGATTAAAAAGATTTTCCTAAATCTCAATACCCTCTATGTCAAATATCGAGTCTGTAAAGTGAATATTTACAGAGTATTTTGTAGGGAAATGTACACACACAGACAATTTCGCTTTTATAGATATATAGATTGCCAATTTACGGAATGTCTTTCTTATTTTATTTATTTTCATACATTTTATTTTTCGATATTAATAACATAAACAAAACGAATATAAATTAATAAATAAAACCAAAATTATTTTTTTTTAAATTGGGTTTCGTTACAAATAAAAAAAAAATCGTTTCGCTGAAGTGTTTTACTTTTTTTCATACTTCCTTACACCCCCACGAGGGCAAAGGTCGGATTGCTCGATTTAGATTTGTGTGTTAATTTATTTTCGTGTTTAAAATATGCAAATAAAAACAAAACCGTAAATGCCTTTTGCTATTTTTATATTATTTTATTTGTATTTTTATTGCAAGTTGGAATCGTTTTCAAACCAAAACAAAACAAATATGCTTCCACTTTAAACTATTGTAAAGTGTTTTGTATATTATGCAATTGACAGTTTAAAGACGTTAAAATTACTCGTATATATAAAACTCAGATCAGCTTGCCCATTCGCTGAAATCGTTTTAATAAAAAAAACTACTTAACTATCAACACATAATAACACCTTTTTTTATACATCGAGCATAACAAAAAATCGTACAACAAGTAACTGTTACCAAAGGCAATGCAGTTATTTTTCTACGTATTTGCTTTAGGGTTTTTAAGATTTAAACTATTTAAAAAAATTTTATTGCCGTATATTTCGTAATTGGCAGTTAAAAGATGTTAAAATTACTCGGAAGTATTCATTAATACTTTGAAGGTTATGCAAACAGTAGACTTCTTAGTCTGTTAAAAACGGCAAAAGTTATAGCCGTTGACTTATGATAAGTGTTTTATGCCATACTGGCTTTCATTAAGAGTCGCACTTCTTTCTTTACAAAGCCATTCGTATATTTTTGGCGCGCGTTTAACAAAATGAATTACATTGCTTAATATCCAGAAAACTACTTATCTGCGGAAAATTTAAATGCGATATTCGTTTTTAGCATACGCGAAAACATGTAAAGGTCGTGAGTGAAAACCAAGTAAAAATTTACCGGTTATATTCGAACAGTCTTTATTTGAACTTTCATCACAATATTATAACCTGTATAATCAAAATATATTCATGAGCTTTTTCTTTTAATCAAATATAAGAGATGTTGATATTTTTTTGCATCAAACCTAAAAATACTACTGTTATAATAATATTTATGAACCGTTTTTTTTTCCAACGAGATATTGAATTAAAAAATATTCGAACTGTTTTAATATACTTATGAACTGTCTTTCTGTTTACTTAAAAAATCAGTATGTAAATTTGAAATATTTTTACTTTCAGTTCATAGGTTGTGACCTTTAAACAAAAATTTAATCTTGTGAAAATAGATTCAAGCTTGAAGTTCATCACTATTCTAAATTATGACTTATAAATTACGCCGAAATCTGACAACGATCAAATGATTAATTAGAGAATTTTCCATATTTCAATCGATAGAAACTGATTTTTTAGTGGAGAAATATTTCTTTGAAAATTCCGTCAAGTCGACATAATATTTCTGCGTATCCTTTGACTACGTCTGGGTAAATAGCGGTAGATGAGGCAGTTTCCCAAATGTTTTCATAACAATTAGTTTTCACAAAGTTTAGGCACACACTTAGTCTACGTATGACGTCATCGTTTTTACCGACATTTCCACCGCAATTAAGAAGCTGTTTGAAAGTTGGTAGTAAAGAAAACAGAATATTTTTTTGGATTTTTTTTTTTAACCTTACTATTCTTTCAGCAACAGATAAATAAAAAATAAGCGAAAAATAAATATTTTCAATGGTTTTACAAATCTAAATTGGTTCTTGTTTTCTTATACTTGAAATGCATGTGCGTTGAATACGTCACACTCTAGACATGCGAAATGGAGACTTGAGAGTACGTCTGATTATTATGCAAATATATTAATCTTTAATAAGTCCAAATATTTTGGACCAATTCTAGTCAAAATAAACTCGTTAATTTTCAAACTTGTGCATAACTGAATTCTTAGTCACTTTTAATATCTATTATTTGAGATATCTGGATCTTATAAAAAAAAAACTAAATTATGCATGCTAAAATAATATGAAAACTGAGAAATATCATTTTTTCCAATAGTCACGTATTGGTACATGGTTTTAAAAACAAGAATTTTACTTTCGATGAATTTCTTCGAATTTTATCCTGCTCAGTATTTTCTTTTGGTAATTGTTCATTTAGACAGAGTGATTCGCCCCTTTATTCATATCTAATGTTTCTCCAACTGTGTTTAAATATTCAGTAATATACATATTTTATGCTGCACCGTTTCAATCGTCCTATTGTTTTCTTTTTTTCTTTTTTGCTTTGAAATTTACTTCTGGTCGCCATCTTCGATTGCGTTTATGTCTTTAACTCCTTAATAATGTTTAATGAAAACGTATGCTACGATTTCTTAGTATTTATTTGAGATTCCATTTCCGTAAAGATGAATACGAATTCATCTTTTGGAAGAAAGTTATTAATCACAAACAAACCAGACATAAACTCGGTCTACTTTCTTTTACGTCAATTGATCTGCTTGGTTTTAGCTGCGTTAAATTTTTAAAACGATTTTTTTTGTTTGAAATATATTTTGAAAACATTTACCCCTGTGGCAGAACGAAAAACAATGAACTCAGTATGTGTTAATTTGCTTCGCTGTTTGTCGTGAGGTTAGTTGTGAATATATATTAATGTATATCTATCTCTATACTTATTACTTGTATATATTATCTATTGTTTATAATTACTGGTTCCCATATCGTATTGAATTCTCTACTAGGTCTACTTAGCAGTTGGTTATTCCTCAGCATATGTATTGCTTCTTTCAGTCGTCTTACTCTCCACCGTTCCTTTCTGTCTATAATAATTACTTCATCCAATAATGGTAGATGGTTTACCTTTTCCTTCTAGATATGGTCCGCTATTCCTGAATTTTCAGTCTCTCCACGTACTACGGCTTTTCGATGTTCTTCTAACCGTACTTTCAATGGACGACACGTTTCACCTTTGTATAGTTTTCCACATTTACATGGGATTTCATATACACAGTTCTTAGTCATGATTTTTTTTCTGTAAGGAGCTTGACTCTCACAAGTAAAAACATTAATATATACAAGTAATAAGTATAGAGATGGATATACATTAATATATAGTAATAATTAGTAATAAGCAGTGATATTTACAACTAGAAATAAAAATAGGTTTAAGGCTCCTAAAATTCATACTAGAATTGTCCGTAAGGACCCATGGCGCAGTTGTTAGAGTACTGGGAAAATCAATTGTAAAAGTGATATTCTCTCGAAGGTTGGGCGACCGAAAAAAAATAAATTAAACAAAAAAATAATAAAATACAATTGCGAATTACTTAGGACCTCTATCCAGTCATGGCCGACGGAACAAGAGCACGCTACCACCATGAGTAAATAAAGGGGTCCCCTCGAAATTCCGTCCAAATTCCCGAGTTCGACAAGATACACCTGAAGAAGGTAGGATGTTACATCGACCGAAACGTTGTGAAAATGACACTCAAGATGAGAACAGTAGTCCGATGAATAATAATATGCATAACCAATCCTCATCTCAAAAATTCAGAAACGGTTCTAAGTAAGTTCTCTTTTTTTATTGTGTGCAAGATTATTTTACTTGTTTTAGCCTAATTAGGTTCTCACGGGTGTAACCATTCAAATGTTGTCCCACCCAAGGGAAAATTATATGATGGAATTAAAATCATTCGAACACGACATGCGGACTCGATGGTCTGCACCGTTATTCACTGCATTATTGATGGCCCTTGCAGTGTGACATCCGTGGTGCGATTAGATAAAAAGCTAACTTGTTCTTTTAACACTTTTAAAATCAAGGTCTCCTTTCATTGTCAACGAATTTGTTTTGTTGAAGTTGAATGACTTGTAGAAGCCTCTTGTTTTAATCAGCTCCTTCGACTGACGTTCAGTCCAGATCTAAAATGAAAATATCCAAGCATTCCATGTTATTCAAATATCAAGCAATGTTTTTTTTTTAATGTCACGTGTCTAGACGCCGACATTCAAACCTCGGCTGTTAATTTCATTGGACAGACCCCGATCTACAAATGACTAATATGCCTCTAACAAGAACGATTAAAAAGAAGGAAAAGAATGACGCTTTGGGTCGAAAACTCAAGTCGTTAAAATACATAATTTTTTTTTAATCCAGCTTGTTTATTTTGGCTTTCAAAATTTTCAAGATTTGATATCCAATTTGTTGCTAAAATTGCTGGGGAAATAGTTGCACCATTCTCCAGCCACCGAAAGTAACTGTCTGATGATGCTCTCCTCTGCCTCTACAAGAATCATAAATGGAGTACTGCTGTTACATATAGAGAGATGCAACCTAGAGTATTCTTTCTTGCCTTGGCAAAGAACACAATCGACTTTGTAATCTAGTGGGGACAATTTCATTTCTTCTCTATAGTTACTTTTCCATAGATGAAGCATCTTTACTCTATCATTATTTCCAGGGAGTGTGCTCGACTGAGCTTCAATATCTGGTTCTACTTCACTTCATAAGACATTCACACCAAAAATTCGTTTTCTACAAAATCGCAAAGAACTTTCCCATGTTCCTTCGCATACCTAACATCAAACGAAATTTCTGTAAACAAATATTTTTAATAACTTCCCATCTATGAAACGCTTTCCCACAGGATTGTTTATCTGTGTGCTACAACATGATTGTCTTTAAATCTAATGCCATGCCATTTAATGTTAACAATACTTAGCATAAACTGTACTCGTAAATAATCAAATTGCATTTATCGTTTTCAATCCTCTCATAGCAGTTTTCATCATTTAACTGACAATCTATCTCATTCGATTATATCCTCGAGTGACTTTTAACCTTCATAAGTCATAAATCAATAGTAAAAAGAAACAGGTACTCACAAATGAAACCACTTGTAGGTTGCCGATATTTCTGGTGAAAATGATACAATGGATTAAAAAGCATTCGAACACAGCACGCTGAGTTGGAATTCAACATTATTATCTACTGGACTATTGACGCTCGCAATGTGACAAATATAACAATCCTTTTAATATCAATAGTTGCTGAATGACCTGTGCATTATTAAACTTGATCATTGCAGTCGGTCGTCTTTTACATTGTTTTTTGTTTGTTTGTTAAAAAAAAATTAAAAAAGAAATAAGCCGAACAAGAAAATCTGTCAATTGTGATAAATGGAATTTTGTTATTCTCCGGATATGAACGCTTGGAGATGGAATTAAGAATAGATTATCTCCCCTTGTTGTTAACGTCATACTCGCCACTTGGTGTCGCTTTTCGTTTAAAACAAACAAAACCGATTCGCCAGATGATAGATTGAGCTGATAATAGAGTGATGCCTCTGTCTGTGATTGAAAACTAAGCCATAAACAAAGATCGAATATATTTTTCCTACAATATTGTATGAGAAATCCAATAATAGTTTTGATTTTTTTACAATATTATCGTGGGGGTCTACGTTCGCACCTAATATCAATAAACAGTAAATATGATATTCATGATCTGCATAATTGATAATGCAAATCACATTTTAAGATTATTCATTGACATTTATGAAGTTGGCAACACTTTGAAGAGCATTGATGATCAAGATATTTCTGATTCTCTCTTTTTAGACATGGAGCATGACATTTATTGATGGATTAAAAAAATGTGTGGTTTCTTTTAATACGACTAAAATCAAGCTTCTACTCATTCTCCGCCAGTGCTTATCCTCACCGTGCCCCAATTAGTATTGGCATAGCGCCAGGTCAGCAGGGACATTCTAGAGCTCCACAGTCCCGGTCAGGATTGCAGTCCATCAGCGACGCACTTCGCCGCACTACATATACACCCAAACAAACAACAGGCAGCCACCCAAAAGATTGAAGCACTTCGATCATCCTCAGCCACCCTCGCCATTCCAACAGACGTTTTTTTTTTTATTTGGTTAAGTTGTCTTTTATGCGTGAATCTAAAACCTGTTTCTGATGTTTTAGTCTATTAGGCCCAATTCCCAGAAGGGTGTGTTTTTGCAAGTTTGTAGAACCTTTTTTTCATTGGTCATATTGTTTCTTATGCACAACAGAAGTTTTTCTCAATTGTGTTTGCTTTGGCAACAGTTTTTCATACACGAGTCTTATTTTTCTCTGGAACATTGTCTTTGCTGGGGATAATGCTGATGGTGCATTAGGATTAGTTGTGATCAAACTGGAGAAACTGTTGCAGTGCCGTTTCTGTAGATATACCGCATGCTTATTTTAGTGCTCGTTTCAAAATGTCGACAAAGCTTTCTCCCAGTATAATCGCAGGTGGTACTGGGGAGTCGTGACACTTTTAATATGGAATGTCTCAGAACTCCTCGAAGTCTATGAGTGTAAAATGAGTCCCGTCGTCACTTAATAAGCAGTCAACAACTCCAAACCGGGAAAATAAAACATTGAAGAAATAAATAATAACCCTTGTAGTGAGTATCTTACATCTAAGTACTCCTGACCATTTTTATAACTGTCTACCGCAGTAAGGTAATACCAATTCTCCTGTGGCTCTGCGAAATCTATATAAATTCTGGACCAGGGTTGCTTTATTCTAAGTTATGGCTTAAAAGTGATTGGGGTGCTTTTGCTTTCAAAGCACAACTCTTGCATGAGTCAACCATGTTTTTGATGTCTTTATTCATTTTCGGCTAGTATACGTAACTACGCATGGGACTCTTCACTATGTTTATTCCTGGGTAAGATTATTTCATTATCCGTCTTTTGTAATGCTTTTGATACGACAACCTTCCTGCTTTATTGTATGACGTCATCACACATTAAAAATCTGTCTTGTATTTGCTGATCTTTATTTGTGATTTTCTGTTTTGTCGCATTAATAAATTCGTCTTTTTATGGTTTGTATTTAATTTCATGTAATGTGACCGAAAGGTCACTGATAGTATTGCACATCATGGTTTTAATTTCACTATCGATACGTAATGAAGCAATTACTGAATCCTCAAGGGATTTACTGTCTCGGAACCAACTTTGAAAATCCGCCTGCGTATCGGATCTGCTTTGGGGAGAGGTACTTTAACTTGAAATTGTAATCCAGCTGAATAGTGCCCCACCTCAGCACCCTATTCGCTGTGTAAACGAGTATCCCTTTTTTTAAACTCAAAGATGGTCAATAGAGGTTCATGGTTGTTCTGCAAAATAAAAAAACTTGTTTGTGTAAATATCGATGGAACTTTATAACTGCGAAGATAATAGCCAAAACTTCTTTCTCGAGTTGTGAATAGTGCTTTTTTAACAGAGGCATACATCTTGATCTATTTTTTACTTCCGCCATGCATTTTATGTAAAATACAATCCCTTATTCCTGACATCGCTAGTAACCATGTTTAGTTTTTGGTTATACTGAGCGACGAATTAAATTTGACATGTTTTGTTTTGTTTTTAATTTTATCGAATGCCGCCCGGCGTTCAGGTGTTCAGTTTCACAGTCTGTTTTTTTTTTTGTTTTTGTTTTTTAGAAGGCGTTCAGTCGGGCGTAAAGTTCGTGGTTATTGGAAATAAATGCCTGGTCATAGTTTGCTAATCTTCAAAACGTTTTTATTCTGTAATATTTTGTGAAGCCGACATATCTTTTATAGCTGTAGCCCTTTCCGGGTCGGTTCTTTTACCGTTTTTGTCGATTATGTGTCCCAAGTATTTTATTTATACTATAAAGAAATCACATTTTATTTCTTATATTTTAAAACCAAAATCCTGTATTGTGGAAATATTTTCGATGTTGTTTTATGGCCTTAATTAGTACGAAAATATCATCTAGTTATGATTGAAAAATCAAAGTTACCCAACATAGTGTCAATAATTTCTTGAAAAATAGCGGGTGTTACCTTGATTCCAAAAGTTAAACTTTTGAACTTAAATAATTTCTTGAAAAATAGCGGGTGTTACCTTGATTCCAAAAGCTAAACTTTCGAACTTAAATAATCTCGGGTGTTAATACAAAGCAACTTCGGACTATTTTCTTTGAATTTGAACGTATGAGAATTTGAACGTATGCGAATTTGAACGTATGCGAATTTGAACGTATGCGAATTTGAACGTATGAGAATTTGAACGTATGCGAATTTGAACGTATGAGAATTTGAACGTATGCGAATTTGAACGTATGAGAATTTGAACGTATGCGAATTTGAACGTATGCGAATTTGAACGTATGCAAATTTGAACGTATGAGAATTTGAACGTATGCGAATTTGAACGTATGAGAATTTGAACGTATGCGAATTTGTAACGTATGCGAATTTGAACGTATGCGAATTTGAACGTATGAGAATTTGAACGTATGCGAATTTGAACGTATGAGAATTTGAACGTATGCGAATTTGAACGTATGCGAATTTGAACGTATGCGAATTTGAACGTATGAGAATTTGAACGTATGCGAATTTGAACGTATGCGAATTTGAACGTATGAGAATTTGAACGTATGAGAATTTAAACGTATGAGAATTTGAACGTATGAGAATTTGAACGTATGAGAATTTGAACGTATGAGAATTTGAACGTATGCGAATTTGAACGTATGAGAATTTGAACGTATGCGAATTTGAACGTATGCGAATTTGAACGTATGCGAATTTGAACGTATGCGAATTTGAACGTATGCGAATTTGAACGTATGCGAATTTGAACGTATGCGAATTTGAACGTATGCGAATTTGAACGTATGAGAATTTGAACGTATGCGAATTTGAACGTATGCGAATTTGAACGTATGCGAATTTGAACGTATGCGAATTTGAACGTATGAGAATTTGAACGTATGAGAATTTGAACGTATGCGAATTTGAACGTATGCGAATTTGAACGTATGCGAATTTGAACGTATGCGAATTTGAACGTATGAGAATTTGAACGTATGAGAATTTGAACGTATGAGAATTTGAACGTATGCGAATTTGAACGTATGCGAATTTGAACGTATGCGAATTTGAACGTATGAGAATTTGAACGTATGCGAATTTGAACGTATGCGAATTTGAACGTATGTGAATTTGAACGTATGCGAATTTGAACGTATGCGAATTTGAACGTATGCGAATTTGAACGTATGCGAATTTGAACGTATGCGAATTTGAACGTATGCGAATTTGAACGTATGCGAATTTGAACGTATGCGAATTTGAACGTATGCGAATTTGAACGTATGCGAATTTGAACGTATGAGAATTTGAACGTATGCGAATTTGAACGTATGCGAATTTGAACGTATGAGAATTTGAACGTATGCGAATTTGAACGTATGCGAATTTGAACGTATGCGAATTTGAACGTATGCGAATTTGAACGTATGCGAATTTGAACGTATGAGAATTTGAACGTATGAGAATTTGAACGTATGCGAATTTGAACGTATGCGAATTTGAACGTATGCGAATTTGAACGTATGCGAATTTGAACGTATGAGAATTTGAACGTATGCGAATTTGAACGTATGCGAATTTGAACGTATGCGAATTTGAACGTATGCGAATTTGAACGTATGCGAATTTGAACGTATGCGAATTTGAACGTATGCGAATTTGAACGTATGCGAATTTGAACGTATGCGAATTTGAACGTATGCGAATTTGAACGTATGCGAATTTGAACGTATGAGAATTTGAACGTATGCGAATTTGAACGTATGCGAATTTGAACGTATGCGAATTTGAACGTATGAGAATTTGAACGTATGCGAATTTGAACGTATGCGAATTTGAACGTATGCGAATTTGAACGTATGCGAATTTGAACGTATGAGAATTTGAACGTATGAGAATTTGAACGTATGAGAATTTGAACGTATGAGAATTTGAACGTATGCGAATTTGAACGTATGCGAATTTGAACGTATGCGAATTTGAACGTATGCGAATTTGAACGTATGAGAATTTGAACGTATGAGAATTTGAACGTATGCGAATTTGAACGTATGCGAATTTGAACGTATGCGAATTTGAACGTATGAGAATTTGAACGTATGCGAATTTGAACGTATGCGAATTTGAACGTATGCGTCACTCGATATTAGAGAATATTTTTCCTCTGTTTAGCCTTGTGAAAACTTCTTCAGGGCAAAGAAGTGTTAGTCTTTTAGTACTTAGTTCAAACATGTCGGTAGAAACGCGGATTTCCTTTGACTTCCTTTTGGCATAGACCATAGGAGATGTCCATTGACTGAATTTATCTTTCGATACGATGCTTTTTTTAATCTTTTAAGCTCCTTATTGATTTTCTCTAATGAGACAAACGGTACCATTTTTTTTTCTTGAATACTGGTTGCGCGTTATCTTTGAGTTCAAATTTGATTGACATTTTTGTGTATTTTCCCAGACCGACTGAAAAAACACCAGGGAAACATTTTTTTTTTTAATTCTGGCCAGAAATTTTTTTTTTATCGTTGGAGTTTCTACTTTTTTGACAAAAAGTATTTATAGGAAAATTTCACTAAATAAATTGTGGTATCCAATCTGTCCAAAAAATATTTCCTGTATTTTTTTTTAAATCGGACACTTTTAATTACTTTGTCGTATCGTTTAATATAACATTAGTGATTAATTCAACTTCAAAATTTATTTTCGATCCCATCATCGTTCGGGCTGTTTTGCACGACTTAAGCATAGTAGGTTTATTTAATCTTTTCCATGTATGTAAATTAATAATTGATAAGTCTGACCTGGTATCTAACAAAAACTTCAATTTTTTATTTAATATTTCACCAGCTCATATTTACATATATTTTATCGTCTTTTCTTTTGTTTTAGTGTGTCATATTCGGCTTATAATTTTGTTCTTTTGCGCTACAAAAGGAGATTTTATGTCCAATTCTATTACAAGTCAGACAACTTTTTGTGAGGCATGGGCACCGATGTCTGCTTGTATAGACATAAATAGATTCAATTCTCACATTTCTCCATATCAATTAGGTTGGCCAAATTGATAGAAATTTTAGATTTTCAAGATGACTTTGGCCTGGGGCTCGAATCGTGGGACCTTCAAAACAGGCACCCTCGTATGACTGATGTAAGCAATAAATATCGCATTAGTTTTACATTTTAATATTTTATCTGTTTGAGGTGTTTGGTACGGTTTCAGTGAATCTTTTCCCTGAATAATAAAGTGTCAATGTTACTCACCCTCATTTCTAAAATACATATTCCATAATTCATAATTGCATAATTCATAATTCCATAATCCATAATTGCATAATTCATAATAATACGTTCCGCAGATTCAACGGACATAAGTCCAGCTCAAATAAACAGAAGTATATAGAAGCTAGAAATAATTGTAAGAGAGTGATAGAGACAGCTAAGACAGATTACTCTGAAACCACCAGAAAACGCATCGAAGCACAGAATTTAGGAACCCAGGATTTTTGGAAAATCTACAACAGCGTAGTAAATAATGGACAGTCAACTATTCCCCCACTATCAAACAATCATGAGGTTACTTGCACGGCAACTGACAAGGCTAATCTGCTTACCAGTCGGTTTGCCTCAAACTCCACACTGAACCCGGTACACCACTCCCTCCCTGATTTTCCTCTGCGAACAGACGCCACACTAGACGATTTGAAAAGCACCCCTTCTCAGATACATGCTATCATAAAAAAACCTAGACACCTCAAAATTTGATGTAGGGCAGTTCTTTTCTCTACTACATTTTACCTAAGTTGCTTTAAAGATTTCTTGGGAGAGAGGCAAATTTGGATGGGCATACCTATTAATTGGTAAAGTTTGCAAAATAATATATATGTACCCGTGTTAGTCACCGGGTATCCAAGCATATACATTTCAAAATTCATAATCATCCGTCCATTAGTTTAGATTAGTGTGCATATATATATATATATATATATAGTGTGTGTGTGAGAGAGAGAGAGAGACAGACAGACACACAGAGGGGACAGACAGAGGAGGGAGTGCGGGATACTAGTTGTACTTACCCTGCGAAGTCGAGAATATTTACAAATAATTAAAATACATTCGAGTAGACTTTTTTTTATTATTTCACAATTAAATTATATATTAACGAAATTATTTTCGCGTATAGATTAAATCTGCTTCAAATCTTCTGCAACCGACGGGCTACCCGAATGATTTTGTAACATAATTTCGGATGTAGATTCCTGCTTTTCAATCTAAAAAATATTTTTCAAAGACTGTTTATTTTTAAGAGTTAAAGAATTAAACATTGTTACACTTTTAGAAAGCAAATACTGTCAACAACTATAATACACTACATTATACAAACTATGCTAAAGCACTCTTTGGCTGCTGACATTGTTTATATAATCAGTAAGATTTTTCACGGGCGAATTAAATTAAAACTCATTGTAAAAAAAAAAACAGCACAGTTTCAAGCTCAGTATTAAGCAATAGCATATTTAGATATACTGAAATAATGTATTATTACGTAAAAATGTATTGATTATATTTATATGATATATAGTAAGTTATGAAAATATATATGGCAATTAAGCTACACAGAATATTCCGCGTTTCATCCTCGTGAGAATTCATCACGAGAATGAAACGCGGAATATTCAAGTGTTTTTGATATAGATGTACATAATAATACTTTGATAAGTATGTTTTAACTTAAATAGGGATGGAATAATAAAATTGTGGGGGTCTGCGTTCGCGCATGGCCTCCATAGAATGGAAATAGCCACAAACTTTAATAAACACTTTTCATATCTATCTGCGTAAGTATATTTTGATAATTATCTTTCAGTTTGAAGAAATATGGTATAATAAAATTACGGGGTGTTCGTTCGCGCCTGACCTCCATAGAATGAAAATATGTCACAAAGTTTAACAAGGTTTTTTTTTAATATAGATCCACAGAATATCGTGATAAGCGTTTCAGTGTAAACAGGTATGGTATAATAATTTATGGGGTTTATCTATTTTATTTTTCCTTTCATCATATTTTGCTTTGGTTTTGATACCCCCAAATTCGAAGCTATCTCTTTACAACCCTTCCTTTTCATAACCTATCATACTTTAATAAATCAGAGTCCATTTTCTGTAAGCTGTTTTTGAACCCAGTCAACGACGGGTACTTTTGCTAGTATATATATATATATATATATATATATATATATATATATATATATATATATATATATATATATATATATATATATTTGTAAAGAAATGAACCATAGCGGAAATTCAGACGACTAAAATAAGATGGAAAACGGGGTGAGGAAAAAGAAAAAAAGAAAAAAATGGGGGAAGTTACATGTAACAAATGTACAATTCAGTAAAATAAATAAGTTGATTAAAAACAATATCGTTAAAATACACCCGAACTGCTTTTCATTCAGACTAACTTTTCAAGGGAATATGTCTGAAAAATGAGTTTTTAGTATATTAGATAGTGGAATGGAGTAAGAGCGGAGAGGAGGTTAAAGAAAAAAATTATTGGTGATAAGCTTTCCTCTCTAGTGTCTTCTAATCTTGGTGCTCTATCCCTCCGAATTGCTTTTTCCACAAAACCCGCCTTTCCCTCTTTTCGTAAGGATGTCTTGCCTATCTCTCAATCAAGCAATATTGTTTACAAATTTTAATGTCGGTGTAGTGCCGTCTATATAGGTAAGACTACCCAGCGTCTTCAGGTTAGAATCGCCCAACCTGTTCCCCGCTCCATCCGAGACCATCAACATACTACCAGAAGGTCTCAATCGGTAGAATCGTCCATCGGCCAACACTTGATCGATAAAAAGGATTGTGGTCTTGCATTCTCTCCGGAGTCTTTTTCTGTTTTACACCGAGGACGTACAAAGTTTCACCTGTCCATCCTCGAGGCACTTGCCATCATTTCCAGCCCCCACTACTTTGTGCAAGCAGAGAAACCTCCGGCTTCAATTAGAATTATTTAGGTAGTCACAGTTTTTTTTAACCTCCTCTCCGCTCTTACTCCATTCCACTACCAAATATTCTAAAAAAATCATTTTTCAGACATATTTCCTTGAAAAGTTAGTTTGAACGAAAAGCGCTTTGGGTGTATTTTAGCGATCTTGTTTTCAATCGACTTATTTATTTTACTGAATTGTACATTTGTTACATGTAACTTCCCCTATTTTATTTTATTTTTTTATTTTTCCTCACCCAGTTTTCCATCTTATTTTAGTCGACTGAATTTCCGCTATGGTTTATTTCTTTACAATTATTTTAAAATTTTGCCAATCGAATAAATAAATATATATATATATATATATATATATATATATATATATATATATATATATATATATATATATATATATTCAGACAGATATTATTAAATAGCAGGGAGTGTTTTTGCTGAATTGTCTTTTTTGTAATTTTTTTCCATTTTTCTTATAGTCGTTCTAATGTCTCGGTCGAATTTGTGTAAAAAAGTTCCATAGTTGTTTTTGTCCATTTGTTTTTTTTTTTGTTTTTTGCAAGTACTTTCAACTGATTTTCTTCAGTCGTCTTCAGACAGTTTTTGACTACTGTTTCGTTTAATCTGGGTGTTTTATATGCTTCAGTTCAAATTATATTTAGATTACTTGAAATAGTGAAGCGTATCGTGTGTAAAATGGGCAATATATACAATAATCCATATCTTCCCCCTGAAAATTAACCCTATAATCCTAAAAGAAATTATTACAAATATGTACAATTGAAATCCTCTTTTATAATCATAAATGCAACATTTACACACAAATCAATGAGGTATCAATATTCATATTGGGACCCACTTTTAGCAGCTTTTATGTTTGCCACAATGTTGACAAATTTTATTCTGAAAAGGACAATATTTATTCCAATGTAATTCTCCAACTCGAGCTTATTTCTTCCCTTTTGTATGGTTCGCTGAATAAAAATAAAGCATTTAAAAGCATCTGCCAATAATTTAGCTTGTCTTAAGTCGTTACAGTGCTTCTTTACGATTGATGCGATCATTAAATAATCTAAGTTGTCCCGTTTAACCAAGTTAAAACAATGAAGTATTGAAGCTTACAATTTTTAATTGTAACTCAGGGTTTATGCGAACTGCAGATCGTTTTTTAGGTAGTCCACGAATCTGCTAAGTAGTTTTTAACTTCGTTAAAGTAGTCAAACTTTTTCACATGAGGCCAGTCTTCGTAATCGACATTAAAAAAGTTTTCATACCTTTTAAACAAAGTTTTGAAGATCTTGTTTTCATCGAGAAAGTAGGTAAAGATCCCCATAGTGTTCATTTAGTGTTATACCAAAGGGGCATGTTGCTCGAAGTGGGTGGTTTATTGTTTAAGTTTTTGAGAAATCATTCTTGTTTTTTTTTTCTATAGTCGTTGTTCTATTTTCTGTTGTTCCTGTTGATGTTATATTTTGTCTTGTTGTTGGATCAACTTTTATTCGTTTTTTTTTTGTTGGATCTGTTGTTTTTGTAGTTCTTGTTGTTTCTGGGACAACCTTTCTTCTGTTTTCTTGTGGTTGTCCATCTGGGATTATATGATCTTAACAATAATAATCTTGAAATGTTCCATCTTTTGTCATTCTTTGCAAGAAGGACATTTATTTACTTTAAAAGAAAACATTTTCTTTTGTTTTCTAATAACCTTTATTGTAATTTTACTAATTACGTGTTAATGCTGTACGTTTAGCAAAGTTTACGTATTTCCTCTTTTGATTAGAAAAAACTTGCAGATTTACTTTCTTAATTTTAATCAAAATGTAAGTACAGTTTCGAGAACATTTTTACTTCGTTTCTGACAAAAAGTGATTTTTAAATACGATTTGTTGAAGAACTTGAGGGATTTTCGACGTGAGTATACCACTCCATTGCCACCGATAGTTTCAGTGTGCAAATAATGTGTGTGCTTTCCTCTTCCTTTTTTGATCGTAAATTGGTTTGTTGTTGGTAATAATTCGGTGTTGTAGTTATCCCTTTTATGAATCCGAATTCCTTGTCGTTAGATTGTTGTGACCCAGAAAGGTCACTAAGGAAGATACGAACACGGTTATAGTTTAGAAAAGCTATTTGTATTTACAACAAAATAAAATACACAAAGAACAGGAATTTTAATACTTAATGCAAATATGGCGTCCTGCGAGAGAATTCATTGGCTGGTACATCTTGCTATATTTATAATGTTAGCAGAGTTCATATATTGTGTTTATGCGAGTCTCCACAGCTGTCAAGAATTATTGTTGTTATTGTTTACCAAAAACGCGAATGCCGAGAGCCGAGATTGAAAACTGAACTCTTAGATAGCAAGTCTGAAACTCTCCCCTCTGGCCTATTCCAGTTGCTCATTATTCTAATAGCTCGAAACATTTATTTATTTAACCAATAATCAATAAGTCAAATAGTGTTGTTTTCTCCTACACCCGCCTTACTTTCTCCCTCTCATGAAACAGAAATGGTTATTTCTTAGCTAGTATATTGTAATATATTGCGACACCTATATTAATAATATATTTCTTAACATATAAATATCAATAATATATTAATAGTTTTAAACTGTTTTGATGACTCTTTCTTAATGAAATATCGATTCAGTGAAAATATACAAATCATTATAATCGATTGGAAGTAAAATTTTGTTTTTTAAGTACACACTTAAAATGTAATCAGATTTTTTTTTTATCAAAACAGATTCAAGTATTTCTTTTGTAGGAATAAATCCATTGATAAACTTTTGTAGGAATAAATCCATTGATAAACTTTTGTAGGAATAAATCCATTGATAAACTTTTGTAGGAATAAATCCATTGATAAACTTTTGTAGGAATAAATCCATTGATAAACTTTTGTAGGAATAAATCCATTGATAAACTTTTGTAGGAATAAATCCATTGATAAACTTTTGTAGGAATAAATCCATTGATAAACTTTTGTAGGAATAAATCCATTGATAAACTTTTGTAGGAATAAATGCATTGATAAACTTTTGTAGGAATAAATGCATTGATAAACTTTTGTAGGAATAAATGCATTGATAAACTTTTGTAGGAATAAATCCATTGATAAACTTTTGTAGGAATAAATCCATTGATAAACTTTTGTAGGAATAAATCCATTGATAAACTTTTGTAGGAATAAATGCATTGATAAACTTTTGTAGGAATAAATCCATTGATAAACTTTTGTAGGAATAAATCCATTGATAAACTTTTGTAGGAATAAATCCATTGATAAACTTTTGTAGGAATAAATCCATTGATAAACTTTTGTAGGAATAAATCCATTGATAAACTTTTGTAGGAATAAATCCATTGATAAACTTTTGTAGGAATAAATCCATTGATAAACTTTTGTAGGAATAAATCCATTGATAAACTTTTGTAGGAATAAATCCATTGATAAACTTTTGTAGGAATAAATTCATTGATAAACTTTTGTAGGAATAAATCCATTGATAAACTTGACAAACTAATTTTACTTTTATTTTTATCAATTGTTTTGTTTAGTTCGTCTATTTTTAATTGTCTTTCCAGGCTGGCTTTTCAAAAATAGAAGGCCAAAAATTTTACTTTTGATTGAAATATTCCTCATTCTTATATGACTAATCGGTTATAACGTGTGTTTCTAGATAATAACTGTGAAAACCGGTCAACGAAATGCTGAGGCCATTTTTATTGGTTGGGCAATAAAAATCATTTTATGGCCTTTCAGTGTGTCTAACCCTAACCCACGAGTTATCGGATCCAATATACAAGCTGAAAAGCAGTGTTCTTAAAGATAAATCGTGATTCTATATCGATCTCTTTCACATTGGGAATCAAATGGCGTATAGTCGTCATCCCTTGCTGTATTATCATATAAAGTTGTCTTGTGAGATTTGGACCTAAATAGCATTTATTTTGACATATTAAGCTTTGATTCCTGACTAGCACATTTTCATTTGTTATTGTTGTACAATATTGTTGGAATCATAATAATGCATTTTAATTTATTCAAAATATTTAGAATAATATAATTGAAGAATACAAAAAGAGTTTTCTCCCTAATAAATATATTTTTTTTCTTTTTAGCATAAGTTTAAATTTCAAAAATTAAAAACTAAAATGACTTCACTGCATCCCTAGCAATGCCGGATTCTTATACTAAAGTTGCGTGCGGCATAGTGGAGATGAATCTTCACCACAGAAGCGGATGGAACATGTACATCTCTAGTCTCTGCATCTACCATTTCGCTTCTCAGTAGTAGTAGTAGTAGTAGTAGTAGTAGTAGTGCTACCAGTGATTTAGTAGTAGTGATACCAGTAGTAGTGATACCTGTGAATTACCACACACATTGTCGCTTTAGGGAGTAAACATATATTTTTTTAGATTTATTACACAGTATTAGTCTTTTCCACCTAACCTATACTCCCGATAGTGAGAGCATAAATTTCTCAAAATACATTTGCTCAGTACTGCAGATAACCCCACTAGACTGTTATTAGCTTTCTATTTCCAAATACATCTATCCATCAAATTATTGTGAACTACATTTCTTCCATTAACACGTTCACTAATCCACGTTCATTTAACCCGCATTCGTCGAAGTAGAAACTTTAATTAACACAATTAACCTTGTTCAATTTATCTACATGTTTACCTGGACATATGCGATCTGGACAATTGGATCTATGGATATTATATATCGGTTACGGGTTATAAAAATTCCAAATTAAATATTTAGCGATATTTCCTCTACCAATCCTTAACTTAATCAATTATTCAATAATAAATCAATATAAACACCAGATATTCCTTCATTTCAACAGTAACTGGCACATAGAACTCAATGTTTTGGGTAGATGGTATGTATCAATCATGAATATGTTTAGGTTTTTGTCTTTTTTAACTAATGTGCCACAAATTGGGAAGATGCATTTATACTGTTGAGTGATAATGACTATTATGATTCAACCAACCTAAAGCAATAAAACCCCAAAACAGCAATTCTTCTCTCTTTGTCAGAAAGATAGCTCATAGTAAAGCATGACATAAGAAAACGGAATTCAACTCTGCATCAATATCAAGCGCATCTACCTTATGGCATGACATCTGTTTTGTTTGTGATGCTGGGTGTTCATACACGCATACTGTGGCGCGTATGGTTAGAAAAGAAGAAGAAAAAAAACGTACCGGGCGGATCTGCCTCGCTCTTTAGGAAAGAAGAAGGAAAGGATGGCCAGCGCATTTGTATACGCGAAGGGCATCTTGGGAAGGCAGAGCATGATGGGAGAAGCTATTTTTCCCCCCTGTCTTTTCCTTTTTTTTTCTAGATAGGATATAAAAGCTGGGAAAAATTCCCTGGGGCGGAAAAGAGAAAAGGGTCGTGAATATCTTCTCTTGAAAAGAATTTCGTATTGCTGACGTTCAGATTGTGCGACAGGCCAGGTGTGGTCGATTGGAAAAGAAGAGGGCACTCACTCCTTCCCGAACCCCAGAACCGAATCCTGATTATAATCCTCATTAGATATACGAGTACCTGCCTAATGAGGTTCCAATTTAGTCGTCGACATATATTGGAACAAATAGTACTCGTTTACATAATACTAATTGCAGGTCAGAAATCAGACTTTGTCTGATTGGTCACGAGTAACCTGACACTGAAAAACAGTATTTTATGTAGATGGGATTTATCCGTCTGGAAGGGCAACTCAACTAAAAGAAGGAAAATACTCATCTCAAAACCTTAATACCATGTACATTAATAGGGAAGATTTGCTAGTCAACCGGAAAGGATCAGTCCGGAACCAGAGTAAAGGCAGTCCAAGGCAACATTCTGGCAACTCCAGCAATGAAAGTTGGGCCATCTGTATCGGCGCTTGCCTTTCTATTTGAGCATTCTAGCGATTCAAAGAGGGCAACTGGCGTCTGCCAAACAGGTAATAGTTAACTCCTTGTACTTACACTGACTTTAAGACTTGAGTAACACTCCTTTGCTTTAAGACGTGGGAGTACTTAACCAATACTATATGTGATAAAGTTTAGATATTTCATTGTTTGCCTAGATATGAAAGTGGAAGTTAATGTTGACCTTCCGTAATAGTCAGGTTTATAATGTAATTTTGTGGGAACTTTTTAGAGATTTGCAAACGTATACATTTTAGAAAGGTTTTTGTCTCAGGAATCAGAAAATCAATGTTTGCATTTGCCCAGATGCGTATATGGCGGCCATATTGGATTTAGAAAATGGCTGCCGTAAGATGTGCGTTTTGTAATATCTTGGCTTCTAAATAAGCTGGAACACTGATTTTAACTGCTAAACCTACATTTTCAGGGTCATAGAAGCCAATAGTGGTAGCTATAAAGCAACAACATTTTTAACATTATGCTTTAGATTGATAACTGGGTTCAAACTGATGTGTTGTTGTTTTTTGGTAATAAAAAATATGTATAATTTATAAATTCATACTTCAGCTGTTCCTAAAAAATCTTGCTTTTATATCACTAATTCAAATTATTAATTTACTTCTGATACTTTGAGAACTTGTAGTTTTTGTATTGCTATTCTAACATTATGTGGCGAAAGCTGTGAAAATGAGGGCTTACCATTCAAACGTGTGCGTGTGTGCTTTGTCATCGCTGCGAAGCTAGGATAAGAAAAGAATTCCAAGATGGCGCCGATGGCGTTTTGTAATGGTATGATCTCGGAAACTCTCGCAAAATCTCGTGCATATATGAAAATCAGTTGGTCTTCGACAACTATAAATTCAGGTCGTTTTGGAAGGAAAGAACGACCGGTTGGTAATTGTGTACCCTGGTTCGTGTTGGTGGCGTGTCACCGTGTCTGTGTGTGTACTGATTGAACCGCTTTCCTGCCCCTTGTACTTTGACTTTGTTTAGATTGGACTTCAACTTCACATTACTGTAATTCTATCTGTGTGTGTAGGTTAAGCATGAGTGATGAGTCGCAAAGTAGAGAGGAGGCATGGCAAACCAAGGATTCCATTAACAGGAAGCAGTGCATTCTCTGCCAGTCTGATTATAAAAAGAAATAAGTATTGGTGTAACATCCTCGATCAGAGTCCTATGGGCTCGTACTGCAGGTAATTTTAGAGAGGGCTAGTTTGAATGATAGGGACTATGTCCAAGTCCAAAAGCGACTGCAGAACTGCACACCAGAAACGATGTCATTCGAGTGCAACTAACAAAGTTGAAATACAACGTGCAAGAGATCGCAGTGCACACGCTTAAGCTACAGGACACTACACTGCCAAAAAGCCTGGCCAGAAAAGGGGAAGCACAGAAGAGGCTTCTTCTGCCAACAGGACAACAACTGTACCAGATCAGGATTGAGAATGCAGGTAAAAATCTCAAAGATGCTGTGGAAAGGTCCCATAATCCTGCACTGAAGACTAGGCTGAACGCCTGCATATCACCAGGTGATACACATGCAATTGATGTCCTATACCACAAAGCTTTTTCAACCAAAAAATGTGTTCCATGCTCTTCGAGATACTAACACTAGCAAAACTGCTGAAGAACCGTTTCCAGAAAAGGCGAGTCTGTTTGAGCTGATAAACTTTATTGGTGTAGAAACAAAAAACAAAGCATACATTGTGATGGATGATATTGAAACGACGTACGTTAATATGCTTTGGTTCAGAAGTTTTTGAAAGTCATGTACCTGTATTCAGTAGAAAATAGCTGAAAGAAAAGATCCTTACTTATTTGCCGCACCTGAAGTCTGTTCGACCAAACATAAGAAAGCCAACTGTCCTCTACTCCCCAGATGCATGTAAAGAGGACATGGTTAATACCTCAATGACAACTGGTAAGGAGGAGGAGAACAGTATGAAGACAATCTACTAAGCAGTACAGGTGATAAGGAAAAGCATTGCAACCCTCAAAGAGCCCAAGGAAAGAAATGTCATGCAGGTATCTAGTGACAATGATGGTGTTCCAGCTGAATTATACACCTTAATCAATTGGATTATGGTTGTGTCTGCTAAAAAGCTGGAAACTGTAAAGAGAATCAAAGATTTTGACCGAGCAACGCTGACAGTGATCCAGAATATCATGTATGGGTTCAAATCCAGTAAACCATTAAGGTACAAGACAAGCAATGAATCAGCATTCAAGTCACCACGTTCTGGGACTGGCACTGGCTGTTAACCATGACACATGTAACAACTTTTCAATGTTCATGGCTACGCTATTTCACATCGTCATGTCCTTCTCATGGAAACTGCTCTGGCAAATGCTGTTGTAGAAAACACCAGAGCATACCAAGGCCCTATGTACCACCATTCCTGAAGAAGGGGATCTTTGTGTTTTTCGCAATAGAAAACAAATTTTGTAGAGGACACTCTTGATGGGAAGGGAACCAACCAAGGAACCATCACAACAGTTTACCAGAAAGTTGATCCTTCTAAAGAACCTGTTGCAGAACCTTTGATCAGAGGTGATGCAAAGAGTATATCAGTCACACCCTACCTGCTTCACTGTAACAAGCCAAAACCACAGGCTACCAAGAGGTCAGAACAGTTTGCCATCCGCCAGGGGATCTCAAGATCCTATAAGCTGACACAGCTTGGATGGGTTGTTGCATCTGCATTATCCAGAATGAAACCTCGAGAACCCTCCAGCAAGATTCCAGGCTGGGCAGGATACAACTCACTGCTGTCTGAAAGCCTTCCCTTGACACAGGTTGGAGCCTTGACACTACTCTCTGAGGTGGCACACGAGTGGTCAATTCTGCTAACTGTGATCGTACAAGCAAATCAGCTGAGTTGGCAGTTGGGAAAGATCATCTCACAGTCATTACCTTTGACATGGCTCTATATGAGAAAGTGTTGTAGCTCCTAGATGCCAGACCTGACTTGAAACAAATGGTTGTTCCCAGACTGGGTTAACTGCATGTAATAATGGCTGCCCTCAGAGTGCTTGGTGCCTCCACGGAGAACTCAGGCATAGATGCTGCCTGGGTGGAAGCAGGTGTGTATGGTCCTGCCACGGCAAGGCAGATCTTGAAATGCACACACTACAAGCGAGCTCTCCGTGCCCATATCTATTCATACATAGCACTCTATGAAATGGCTTTGGAAGTGTTCTTCAAGGACAATCCACAACTGAAAGATGTGTGTCTGATGGCAACAGAAGGAATAGAAGCTGCCTGCTCTGAGGATAAAGACACGAAGACTGAATCCGTGAATCAAGCAAACAGCATCCTCCAGGAAGCCTTGACCACTACTGAGGTCATCACAGCATTTCAAAAATGGAAGGAACAGAAATCCCAGAATGCAATGTTCAAAGCCATGATGAGGTACCTAGATTGGGTAGAAGCAATTCTGTTCTTTGTAGCAACAACTCGGAATACTAACCTGGAACTCCATCTACAAACTGGAGAAGCACTGAGCAAGCTGTTCTTTGCCATGGACCGTATCAAGTATAAGCGACTCTGGCCAAGATACATCGCAGATATTCATGACTTGAGGACCAATCACCCTCAGACATGGGAGGAATTACACGCAGGCAATATATCAGTCATGCAAAGTGTCATTCCCTTTGTGTCTGTCGTGGCAGACTATGCATGTGAACATCTAAACAAGCTGATGAAGACTAGCTCATCTGCCAGGCAGAGATTTTTTTGCCACACCAGGACTTTCACTTCTGTGAAAAGAGTTCAAGAGCCAGTTTGACATGGAAGCTGACAGAATCACAGAGCATCATGAGCCTGGACCAAGTGCAGCCAGGAGGGCAAATGGTACAGTCGACAAGATCAAGGAAGTCATACTCAGCCATGGAAACCCCTTTACCACTGAAGGGGAAAAGCTGTACAATGTGATCACTACTGCCTACATCCCAAAAGAGTATGCACCACAGATCTTAAATGTTGATATCACTGGACAGAGGTTTTATAAGGAGTATATGTCAGAGCGGATCAATGGAGATGTCAGCCTCTGGGCCCCTGTGAAGAAAGAGAACAACAAAATGTTCCTTTCTGGGAACAAGAAAATTACAGTGAAACTCAAAGACAATACTGTGGATCTGAAGGAGACCAAGGACCTGTTGGCAAAGGTGATGGTACTTGCCAGGTCAAGCCGAGACATCAACCAAAAAGATACCATAGGAAACCATGAATTTACTCTGACACCAAGGGTACTGTTTGCTCCTGATGGAACAATGCTGCCATGCCACGATAAGTCCAAGTTAATCCATCTACTTGAGAAGCTGACAAGAGAAGACATACCCCATGAAGACCAGTCACCTCAAGCTGGAAGTTCTACCCACCAAGATGCAACGGATACAGGATTTACAGAGCCCACATCTACTGATCAGCCAAGTCGGAAGATAGCACTGGTGTATTGCATAGTGATTGTGCAGAAGCTGAGCAAGAAACCAGCGACTCTAGTGACAGTCAAAGATCTGAGTGGCTGCTTCAATAACAGACTGATGCAACCAACACGAGATTATGATGAAATCATCCTCGTTTTTGACACATACCGAGCAGATTCTCTTAAGAGTGCAACCAGAGATAAATGAAGACAAGGAAAAGCTTCTGTCCAGTATCAAGTCAAAGATGACACTAACATCAAACACATCCCAATGAGGAGGTTCATCTCCCATGACAAGACGAAGGCTAATCTGACTGACTATCTTGCTGCCCAAACTCTAGAGTATAACAGGGGATTATCGCATCTGCTTCTGGATACACTAAGAGCAACAAAGACCTGGTCTTTGAAGTAAATAACCATAAGGAAGCAGACGCTGCTGATCTACCAGGCTGTGCTGGCTTCACAGTGAAACCCATCTGATGCACAGTTAGTATTTTTCTCTCCAGATACGGATGTTTTAGTGCTAGTCACAGCAAACTATGACCTATTGCTGAAAAACACGTCAATTTCTATGGCCCCTGGTGTTATACAAATTGTACAACACTGGCGAGTTCTAGGTAAAGAAAGAGCAAAGGCTTTACCAGCCTTCTACGTGTTCACTGGGGCCTAGAACACATGGAGATTCTCCCGTATATGCAAAACAAGATGGCTGCAGATCTACCTCAAAGCAGATGCAGATGTTGTTAATACTCTGCAAATGCTTAGGGATGAAGCAAAAGTGACAGAAGGAATGTTGTCAACACTAGGATCCTTTGTATGTGCAGCTTACTTGCCAAAAGGGATCGATCCTAGAACTGCGATGGCATCTGTTCTGCAAGCATAGGACAGAAAGTGACAGGCTCCCTCCACACCTGGAGTTCTGAAGCACCATATTTTAAGAGTCCATGTCCAAGCAATCGTATGGCTACAAGCAGCTATTGCTCTGCAGATTTCACAACAGAATCCCCTGGAAAATAAGTACTTCAAACAATTGGATGGCGTCCTGAAATCAATGACCACAGAGGTCCTCCAAGCCCCTAAGGCCATCCTTTAGATGGTCACATGCAAATGTATATTTTACTGTTCTTCTGGTAGGTGTTCCTGCAGGTCTAAAGACTTAGCCTGTACTAACATAGGTCAGTGTAGAAGCCAGTGTGAAAACGATGAAGATTCCCAAGCTGTGATGTATGAAAGTGATGTTGATGATGATGTTGATGATGATGTTGATGATGATGTTGATGATGAGGACCATGCATAGACTATGATCAAATATTTCATTATGTTTAAGATGGTTGCAAAAACATTCAAAGTTTATAGTTAAAAGGTATTTCAATAAAAATAACTCTGATATAGTATCTGACTAATTGCCAGTGTTGTTAAGTTTTTTACCCATATGGTGGATTATGTGTTTCAATGGGGGGGGGGGTACAAAAGATAAAATGATAACTTGGACCATTGACTTCCTTGACACTGAGAATGTAGGCTTAGCAGTTAAAATCAATGTTCCAGCTTATTTAGAGGCCGAGATATTACAAAACATACATCTTACTGCAGCCATTTTGTTAGTTCCAATATGGCTGCCATATACACATCTGGGAAAATTTTATAACTACCACCATTGGCTTCTTGAACCCTGAAAATGTAGGTTTATCAGTTAAAATCAGTGTTCCAGCTTTTTTAGAAGCCGAGATATTACAAAACGTACATCTTACGGCGGCCATTTGGTAACTCCAATACGGCCGCCATTACGCATCTGGACAAATGCAAACATTGATTTTCTGATTCCTGAGACAAAAACCTTTCTAAAAATATATAGGTTTGCAGATCTCTAAAAAGTTCCCACAAAAGTTAAAATTGTTAGGAAATATCGAACATAAGAAAGAAATATGGTAAATCATATTGTAGACACGTTTTACCGGAAGTGAGGGTCAGCTAATTGCATCTGCGTGTGAGTTACGTGATCAGGTTAGTTGGAGTCAGAGTTTGGGTTTGGACGTAGAGAAGAACAGACGGCTTAACAGGTCGTCCCCTCCCCTTCACTGGGGGAGGGGGCACTGACGTGTGTGAAAATAAGACCTATTCAAGCAAAAACATTCTATTTCCATTCTTCTGCGATCGACACCTTGAAAGTGAATAAAAACTATATAAAACCAATCATCGTCTTGGAGTGAATGAATATTCGTCCAAAACAGGTTCCCAGTCTCCCCTCCAAGAACAAGATGAATTCCAGGTGGACAAGATCAACGACGCATGAAGATAAGGTTTGTCCAAAATACATGTACCACATACACACACACACACACACACACACACACACACACACACACAATTAGATATGAATATATCACAAATAAACAGCAACATTTAGACGTCCCCTTTTATGATGACAATACAATAAACTCCATTTTGGTGCTCGTGTTCCAGGCACCCATACAAGGGTGTGAAAAAAAATCAAACCTGGAGGTTACCATGGCGGGAAAAAATTCTTTAGACACAACGGAAAAAAAAGAAAAGAATGGTTCTGAAGAAAAATAGACACATTAAAATGTTATATCGATGGATTTATATGCTAAATTGATTAAGAAAAATAATGGAAGAACGGTACGTTAAAAAAAGAAAAAAGAACGCTACTGTGTAGAAAGAAAAAATTGAAGAAATAAGGAAAAAGATATATCGATAGACATACAGATTTTGAATATGAAAATATCAAACAGAGAAAATAGAAGAAAAAATGTTAACACAGACAATGTGAAAACACAGAAAGAAAGAAATAGAAGAGAACATATGAATTTTAGTTACAGTGTGGTTGAAAATACCTGTCAGCTTAAGAGAAACATGCCAATCAAAAAAGTTTGCTATGGAATTTAGAATGTGTAAGTGTCGAAATTATTAATTGTAACACTTTGTGTTCTTTTTGCGTAAAACAATGGGCAATTTCTGCCAATGTGAATTTTTTTTTCTAATTTGTACGGTGTTTTTTCTTATGAATTTTTTCTGGTGTGGGAAAGATGGTGTTCATTGTATGTAAATAGATGTAAACGTTGTAATGAAATGTTGAAATGTATTTATTTTTTTTTAAATTAAGAAAAAAACACAAGTATTGTCTATGGGTGATTGTGATTTCCATTGATTTCGAGTAGAATCAACATGGAAAAATTCATGTGTGTGGAAATCCCGATATTTTCCGTTAAGCTATATTCCTTGTAGGCAGTCGCGGTTACCAACCTGGAAAAAAGTTTTTCCAATATAGCATACAACAGGTCCCCTTTTATGATAACAACAATACAACACCATTACGAACCTAACTATGAGTACTTAACTATGAGTATTTAACTATGAGTATTTAACTATGAGTACTTAACTATGAGTATTTAACTATATATTTCATGCAAATTGGGGCTTTTACGATAAATTTGCACAATAAAAGAGAACATATACACCGTGACGACATCGAAACGAACGAGGGTTATCAGAAAAATGAAGTTTATTGCCATTCAGATTCCAAGCCAAGTGTCACTAGTAACAACTAAAATGAGAAAAGTCAATGAATTAAAAGGATAGTGGAATTAAATCGAAATTAATCAAAACGATAGAATATTTGCTGTCACTCAGAAACCAGGGAAATTACTGATAATAAATTCGTGTACAATTTTCTGTAATTTGTGTTCATTTTTATTTTCTCAAATTCTAAATGAAAAATAATTGTAAACTGGATAAAAAAAACTATTTGAAAATTACTTGGAGACTGAAAAACGATTCATCTTTATGAGTCGTCTTAATTAACGTCTATGTTTTAAAGAAACAAATAAATTTCCAGATTGTTCATTTGCTGATGAAAGAAAAAGGTGATATGAAAGGTATTATTTCTTAATGAGAAAAAGGCAATCTTTTAAAACACGTTTCTAAAAGACATCTGCCGGAGGGTTTTAACAAACACAGAACTAGCTGTACTCTTCTATAATTAATAATTTTTATTTTCAATATTCAATAGAATAAATACTGGCTATATTTATCCGGCGTTGCTCGAGACGAATTAAAGCCATTCACGTTTTAAAGGCATTCCATGTTCATACCTCGTTTTCAAAAATCCCTCTTGAGATAAGATCAGCCGATCGCAACATGGAATTGGTTTTGTCTTTTTTTATCAATTAATGTAACGTTTTTGACATTTATTTTGTTTTAAAATATTTTTTTGGAAGAAAAAAGAAAATACTTTGTTTCAAAAAGTTAAATTGTTACAATTTTCAATAAATACGGAAAAGTTATATTCGCTTTATTTATTGGAACAATATTTAACTGATGACAATAGAAATTATTTTTAAAGTACAAGAAAGACACAAGTCTTGCTTTATATTATTTAACCTATATTATAATTGGTGGGATTTGCCGGTGCTGAGTCGCTCGTCTCATAAATCATGTAGATATTTATATGAGATAAATTACGTTCGTTTTTCTACACCTGCGAGATATTCGAGATGAGGATGAAAATAAAGGGAATAATTTGAAAACACCGTTTGGCATTTGGCATCTTGACTGTTTGAAGTTGCATCTGAATTAACAGCTTAATGAAGTTGATGAATGCATTTCCGGGTAAAAATGAATCTGCAAATTCCTGGTATGTTTTTGAAAGTACGTCACATTTTTGTTCACTATGTATTATCACTTATCAAAGCCGCTCGAGTGTAAAATGAGATGGAATGAATAGTTTAACGAGGAATAAATTTATGAGTGGATTTAGAATAAGAGGATTAAATGGAACAAGTTCGATCATTTGTGGGGACGGTTCATAGCAGCAATCTGCTGACATTGGATTTGAAGTTGTAAACTTCTTGGAAGGAGTCTCATGATAATATGTTCAATTGATGTTCATATGAAGAAACGCTTTTTGTTAAAAACATCATTAAAATTGAAAACAAAAGTTAAATTTCAACTATATAAAACAGTTTGATTTTAATATGTTAATAATTAATGAAATTGCTGGAAATAAATTATTATCCAAACAAAAAACATATCGACTGAAAAATATAATTGAGGAATGTTTTTATTAACTCCGGTCCAAAATGTCTGATTTTAGATACGGCGGCCATGATACTTTCTATTTTACCGAGTAAGTTGTTTAAAGTAATGAAGACGTTTCAAACTATTGATGGTCGAGTTGTGACGAGTTGTCTGATCTTGGTTCATCAGTAGAAATTGACAATTAACGTTGGCTGAAATATTTTCAGAAAGATTTTTAGTTTTGTCAGAAGAAATTGTTTACAATAGCTATTATATTTTGACATTCATCATCTAGTGGTGATAGTGTCACGAATTTTCTTGACACTATAACACAACTTGCCGAATCCGCCATCAAATCTGGTAGGCCTACATCGGCACATTCGAAGTCTTTTGCTGGTTGCTTGTTGCAGATTCTGTGCGTCTCACCACTAAACCTTGTTTTGACATCAACAAAAGAACATCACTGATAATTCCATTATTAACCCTCCAGCAGTCTCAAACAAATCTATTTTTCTCTCTTTGATTAAGATTGAAATGTGAGGAAGATATTCGTACAATTGCTATATCGTGGTTTGCGGGTTTTTTATGTTCATGCCAACTCTTAGCATTGCAGCAGTGTACAAATCATTTATTTTCTTCTCTTTTAGTGAAAATGATACAGGAAAACTTATAGCTGGTACCGAAAGATTCAGTCCCTAGGCCAAGATATTTGCTGTGAAATCACAAGGCTTTAATTTCATTGGCAGTTAGGTGTGCTCGTGCATATCGAGATCTGTGTGTGTGTGTGTGCGCGCATGCGCATGTGCGCGTGCGTGCATGCGAGAGTATGTGCGCTCGTGCGTATGTGTGTGTGTGCGCATGCGCGCGTGCGTGCGTGAGTATGTGCGCTCGTGCGTATGTGTGTGTGTGCCTGTGTGTGTGTGTGTGCCTGTGTGTGTGTGTGTGTGTGTGTTAGCAACGATATGAAACTCGAATTTTACTTACTAAAAAAGCACGTTGACCAAAGTAATAATTGTTTATAATCAGTGGAATTCGGTTAAAAGAAAAATATTGCTTTCAACTTCAAAAGAGCTGTTAAGTTTTAAAAAAAATGATAGTTCGAGCAGGAGAGGGGTGGAGTTTTACGAATCGGGTATTTTGTTAATAAAAGAGAGATGGTTTAAAATTATTATCAAAATGAAGCATTATTTTATTTCTTATCAAAGAAAAATCTCATTTGAAAAAGATACCGTGTAACACGTTGATTAGTCCGTTAAAAATATGACCACATATGTACCTGCATACTTAAGCATCGCAGACCGTGGTTGAAGAGAAGAATAAGAAAGAAGAGTGTAGAAAAAAAAGACGAAGAGGAAAGAGTCAGTGGAGTGAGTTCATTTGAATTCAGATGGCACGCTCAATGCCATATCCGAAACATGACTCGAAATGTACTCTTAAAAATCCCTACAATGACAGCCCTTCCGAAGAAAAACCGAATTCGAAACTCTCCTGGTGAAAACCACTCGAACCGCTCGAAATGATAAAAAAAAAATCTTACTATCGAAAGACAAAGCAAAGGAAAGAATTAACATAAAACTAACCCGTCTAACCAATTTGAAGCCTACCAGTTAACGAGTTCGTAATATACAGTTTTTCAGTTAATATTTTTACTATTAACTCTGTTTTGATAAAGTGTCGCTGCATGGCTGAAATAATTTTCAATGAAACCATTTTTACGAAAAACAAACTTGTGCGTGTTATTCTTTTTCTCTTTTGACACGCTTCTTGTCTGATGCCAGCAGAACGACGTATCAACCCGTTTATGAGAAACTTCTGATATTACACTAGACAATTTATCACGTTTTTTATGAACTCTTACTTCTTATCGTCTTTGGTATCTTTGTAACACTTTGAGACACCTTTAAGCACTTGTGTCATAGAACTGATATGACAATATTTTCAAATAAGTTTCATTTTGTTGGCAATACTTGATTTCCAGAATCGCTTGCATCTTGTTCAGGCCAGTCTAGATCTTTAGTTTACTTTCCGTTGAACTTTTCTTTGCAATTTTACGAACACATACTTTTCTTTGCAACTTTACGAACACATACTTTTCTTTGCAATTTTACGAACACATACTTTTCTTTGCAACTTTACGAACACATACTTTTCTTTGCAACTTTACGAACACATACTTTTCTTTGCAACTTTACGAACACATACTTTTCTTTGCAATTTTACGAACACATACTTTTCTTTGCAACTTTACGAACACATACTTTTCTTTGCAACTTTACGAACACATACTTTTCTTTGCAACTTTACGAACACATACTTTTCTTTGCAACTTTACGAACACATACTTTTCTTTGCAACTTTACGAACACATACTTTTCTTTGCAACTTTACGAACACATACTTTTCTTTGCAACTTTACGAACACATACTTTTCTTTGCAACTTTACGAACACATACTTTTCTTTGCAACTTTACGAACACATACTTTTCTTTGCAACTTTACGAACACATACTTTTCTTTGCAACTTTACGAACACATACTTTTCTTTGCAACTTTACGAACACATACTTTGACATTAAATGACCTACAAAGTGCTGATTTGCCCAAAAAACAAGGAAACTGTGCTATTTTCAATAACATTGTTCCTGTTTAAGTAAATTGGACTATCATTGATTTATGTTTGTAAATTTGGAGAATATGTTTTTGTAAAAAATGCCATATTTTTTTTAATGTAGGGCATTTAGGATATATAACGTCAGCTCTTAGTTAGGAACAACTTTCACAAAAGTGCGCGCCTATCGTTTACTTGTTTACATTAGATGGCCACCCGATTACAGTTTATCGGTTCCAGTTCGATTTCTCATTGTATGGATGATGAATGGTTACGCTTAGAG
>NC_136501.1:83917231-83944731 GCF_053919585.1 Euprymna scolopes
ATGTTAAGAAAATAAACGGAAAAAATACTCCCATCATTAATTAATTCTGCAAAAAAATAAATAAAATGTTGGTTTAGTGTTTCAACATTTGAACAACGCTCGGCTGAATCCGGTGATTGCCGGTCGAACCCTAAACTAATTGGAATCCGGTGCGGGGATGGGGGGTTAAATTCTGCATGAGTACCATTCTTTTTAATTTTGTCTTTTGTTCAATTTTTTGTGTGGGCTTTTAGTGCTAGCAAACTAACAAATTTAACCAAAATGCAAAAACTTCAACAATTAAATAATTTTAATAAGTGCCCAGATCCTAATACAAATCCTAGTAAATCAATCCCCCTTGTTGGAAACACTGAAAGGAAGGACGAAACCAAATTATTGCCAGTATGTTTGGGAGAGGTTCTATAGGTGTATCAGAAAGTGGCCATTAAAAATGATGATCAGAACCTTAATAATTCAACTTACTATTTTTTTAAGCTTATAACTACTTGAAAATACAATTCAAACCCTAATTTTTTTTTTCAATTAAAGGAGCAAAGACCAATTTTTTTAAAAAAATAACAGGTTTAATAGCAAATTATGCAATATTTGTTTCTTTAAAGCGGTTTTCTTTCAAAAAAAATATAAAGAAAATCAATATATTTTGACTTGCTTAAAATATATGTATATATATGCCAAAAAAATCACTTACCAAAAAAATATTATTAAATGGGTAGTTCCATTCTTCATTGTTAAAAATTTATCCATATTTATATTTTAAATTCCATGTATTTTTTAAATAAAAGGATTTTTTAAAGCGAGGGTCCTAGAAAATCGCATTTTTGTAACATGTTTTGCGCTGAGCGTTAAATAGCTGCTGCTGCTAAAATGAAATTTATGAAGTATGCTTTCGTCCAAGGGCATAAATAATATCTCTTTTTTATTGCGTGTGTTAACCAAAATTAGTATTTTTCATCTTCCGTAGTTAAAAAAGAAACGCACATTCACTCATACGTTTTTCCCCTAGAACAAAAAATCCGCTTTATCGATTTAAAAAAAAAATTATTTTAATGAAATACACGAGTTTTTGATTGATATATTTTAATACTTCTTCATCAACTAATTTCATTTTTTAATATCTAAAAAAAGAAAACATTCAATGAGATAGAAAAATTGTCCGTCAGCGTCTGGTATTTACTTGACGATGTAAGCATAACGTTAGCTTTCATTTAAAAAAAATCAACGTGTTTTTAAAAAAAAAAAGGTTTTACACTTTGGACTTTACAGGTAAATTTCCAAAAAACTATTCTTTTTTTGTTGTTTTAAATTGGAATATTTTCTTTATTTATCTTTTATCTTCAATTTATGATATATAAAACTTTGACACATAAATTAATTATTAAAATTTTAATAAACATTTCAAAATTGGGATGTGAATTTGAAAAAAAAACGTTTGTCTAAAATATTATATTTGGTTTATTGGAAAGAGCATAAAATATCACATTGACCCTGAAAACATCGTAAAAATTGAATCAATAGAAAAATTTTGATAGATTTTTAAAGTTTAAAAATTGAAAAATATTTAACTCGTAAAATTCTATTGATTTTATTACGTAAATAAATGGCTGCATGAAGGCACGCCGGATTTTGTAACCATTTTGTAAACACTGTTTTTTAAAAAATAAAAGATAATATTTCTATTATTTTTTAACCAACTTTAATAGTTTATTTTGAAAGTATGTTCCATATAGAAAATAAACAACTCACTTTAAAAAGAGAAATTACGGGTTTTTTATATTTAATTCGCAGTTTTCTGTTAGGGGTGTCAAAAATTCCTCCAAATTTCTGATACATCTAGAGTTTCTATTCTTTTTCTTTCTTTCTTTTTTTTTCAATATTTTAAGCAGATTTGTCACTCAGCTAGCAGATTTGATGTTTGTACACTTTATTGCCGAAATTGGAGACGCCATTTTTTTCACGCACTTGTTATCCAAATCTAGGGAAGACATCATTATATGGCCGAACAATTGCTTATGGAAAGGGAAAGAGTAAATTTACCAAAATTTACATTTATTACTTCCAGAAACGATAAATTAAACTAAATAAATTTACCAAAATTAACATTTATTACTCCCTTAAACTTAAATTGTCATTTATTACTTCCAGAAACTTGGTAAACCGATATTACTGGAAAAAATGAATCTTGACAATTCAAAAAATATTTAAAATTATTTATTTGTTCGAAAAGAACCCCCCCCCCAAAAAAAAAAACACACACACACACACAAACGAAAAAATAAACAAGCAAACAAAAAAACTAATAAATGTTTTGGTTTTGTTTTGGTTTTCAAATAGCGCTCGCCCAGGTTAAACAATTATGAATATGCCATTTCAATTTTCTGTTTTTAATAAAAAAAAAAAATTGTTCCATGAATAACTTTCCCGTTCTCATTAATTAAATCGAAACATTTCCAATTAAACAATTACGGATATATGTTCTCTTTCACTTTCTTTATTTACTTTCAAAGCAACATTGGACTTTCATGAAATAGTTTTTTTTGCTTTTGTTTGTTTTTTTTTTTTGGGGGGGGGGTTCTAACAAATAAATAATTTTAAACATTTTTTTGAATTGTCAATAATTCCAGTAATATCGGTTCACCAAGTTTCTGGAAGTAATAAATGATAACTTTAGTTTAATTTAACGTTTCCGGAAGTAATAAATGTTAATTTTGGTAAATTTATTCTTTCCCTTTCCGGAAGCAATCGTTCGGCCATATAATGATGTCTCCCCTAGATTTGGATAGCAAGTGCGTGAAAAAAAAATAGCGTCTCCAATTTCGGCAATAAAGTGTAGAAGCACCCCAGATTTTTATGGGTCGCTATTTTTGCCATAAATTGTTAGGTGAAAGTTTTTTTTTTTTTTTCAGGAAAACTTGCACTTTTTTTTAAGAAAGTTAGTAGTAAACGTTTCTTTTGGAAAACAGAATTTGGTACTCCTTGGGCGTTGAGTTCCATTGGCGACCAGCATAAAAAACACGCATCGCTCCCTTTCTGACGCAAGTGCACGTAACACTTTTTTTATTTACTGACGTTGTCGTAGTAACTAAACGATTATTTGTCACATTTATTTTGAAAAAAGTTTTACTCTTTATGAATATTAAAAGAAAAATTACTAAACATTTATTAATAATGCCTCACTTTTACAGACAATTGTTTTTAAATTTCTTTTTAAATGACGACTTTTATCGACTTTTTTTAATAGCATTTGCGGATGGGTATGCTGACATTTGTTTTTTTAATTTCTTTTTAAATGATTTTTATTTTAATAGCATTTGCGGATGGGTAAATAACGAAAAAAATAACTAAGCCATTTACTGACAATTTCTCGGTATAATTTATTTGTTAAAAATATTTGTAAAAGTGAGAATTATCAGTAAATGGTTTAGTTATTTTTTTTTTCATTTTTTACCCATCCGCAAATGCTATTAAAAAAAGAAAGTCGATAAAAAGTAATTTAAAAAGAAATTAAAACAAATGTCAGCATACCCATCCGCAAATGCTATTAAAAAAGTCGATAAAAGTCGTCATTTAAGAAATTTAAAAAACAAATGTCTGTAAAACTGAGGCATTATTAATAGATGTTTAGTAATTTTTCTTTTAATATTCATAAAGAGAAAAAATGGAATGGAAATTTAAATTTCGCTCCGTTTTAATCTTTTTTTTTTTATTGTACTTCTCCCAAACAAATATAATCAAGAAAATAACATTCAACAATTGTACGTTATATATAAAACACGAAATATTAAAAAAAATATATATATATATATTAACGAAAGAGAAATAATTCCATTTTTAAACGAAAAAAGTCAATTTGGTCTATAAAAGTTCCGTTTAGTGATGTCACGTGATGACACGCGGTGTGAAATAATTGTCCCCAAATAAAAAAAAAATGGCCCATCCGTACAAAGAAAACCAAATATTTGTTATAGAAAAATTACGTATAATGTTATAATTACAAAGAGATATATAGAAACACGCATCCGTATCGTAAACATATTATACCAAAATGTGGAAGCCATCCGTCCAGTGGTTATTTAGACTATTAATTGCGAACAAACCAAGAGTTACATTTTTATATATATATATATATATATATATATATATATATATATATATATATATATATATATATATATATATGCAAATGGTGGAACGCTAAAATTATCGCCCTAGAAAAGACGATATGGTTCCATTTCCGTTTCATGGAAACTGCCTTTCCTTTTTGTTGTTGCAAACCATCTACTACTTGGCCAGTTGTATACAAATCCCAAGAGCGATAGAAGCCTTCTATCATGTATGAAAGTGACACAATGTTCAACGAGCGAGATCGGAGATGCGCCGCTGTACAACTCATGCTCTCTACTGATCCAAGTTATGACAACAGGACCATTGCCAGCACTCTGAAAATACAAATTTGAACGCTTGAGGGCACAGCTCAACGCACCGGATGCCCCTTTGGCCGAGGACATCGCCAGTAAGACCCAAACCAAGGAATTCATCAAAAAGGCCCAGTCAATCATTGATGAAACTCTCCAGCGGTCTATTCGGCAAATTGCCAGAGATTTAGGTGTGTGAAGGAGGACTTGAAGTGTAGGTCCTACAGACGTCAGACAAGCCAGATCTTGACTGAGAAGACAAAGAACCTGAGGCTAATCAAGTCTGTCAGGTTACTTAACCAACTGAAGCATCCCAAAAATCGAAACATGCGCTGGTTCTTTTTAGACGCAAAGAACTTCTACCAGGACCAGGATATTCATAAGAAGTACCAGAGTAGTAAAAAATTAAAACACGCTTATTCTTAATTGGTGTTATCAGAAGTCGAGTTGTTGTTATTTTTTTCTTGTTACGCTGTACAGTCGACTCGCTCATTTCGTTTCGTTAAAATTTGCGTTCCGTTCTATCCATCTGTGGCCGCCATCTTGCATACGACTTTAGTCAACATTGCCCAATCCTTATATTTTATATATTATATAATATTTTGTTAAATAATTAAATACTTTGAAAAGTATTTAATTATTTTAATTAATTTTTGCGTTTGTTTTACAATACACAGAAATTCGAAAACGAGGTAAAACATAAAATATACAACAAATAAATATTATTATTGTCTATAAAAGTTACTTTGCAACATCTCTGAATCATTTATTGCTGTTTTTAAGTATTTTAAATGTTCTTTATTTCATCTCAAATATTAACTTTTTACCGTGAAAAATCAACTATGCTTATTTTTTTAAAAAAATGCCCTCCTCTTCTTTTTCGTGAAAAAGGAGCAAGGAGTCTCGTTTTCAGATTTGTTTTGGCCATATTTTGGAATCCTGAATCGCGCAAAAATAGAAAATAAAATACTCAACAGAATAGAAAATGGTCAAGACCAAATATATAACATTTAAAAAAAAAAAAAAAAAAATGAAAGACTCGTTCCCCGTAAGTTACTTTTTGGAGGGAGGGAGTTAGTCTCTCTCTCTCTCTCTCTCTCTCTCTCTCTCTCTCTCTCTCTCTCTCTCTCTCTCTCTCTCTCTCTCTCTCTCTGTATATCTGTATATATATATATATATATATATATATATATATATATATATTAGGGAAAGATATCTCAGAAAACTGACTTTTTTGGAGGGAGGATATCTCACCTTTTGTGGTACGAGTACGGAACAACACAAGAAGGTGCTAATGCAAAAAAATACTATGTTATTTTTTTTTTTCAATAATATTTTTAATTTTTTGCAGAATATTTGCGTGAATTTTTAAAGAAGGTACCGTAGTGAAGAGAATGAAGGAGAGTGGTGTGGCATCCGTAAAAAGGCGAAAAAGAAAAGAAGAGGAAGCAAAACAGAATGAAGGCGAAAAGACTTCTGCGGAAACGAAATGACGGAAACGAAAGTCGAAAATCGTGCTGAAACCGAAGATAAAGTTGATATTGTTAACGTTGATACTCTTATTTTGGAAGTCGACATTGTCAGGATTGATACATCAAAAACTGACAATGATAGTACACGCGAAGTTGAAGAATTCGAAAGGTAATCATTAGTTGGCGCGAAAACATCCATTGCAACCGATTTTACAGATGTTAACCTGTCGCGATAAACCATAAAATTTGCGCTATGCTTGTCCGGCAGGGGTTTTCTGCTGTGCAGCACTTCGATCATGAATTCAAGGAACGAAAACAAAAGGGGACGCTCGAAAGCTAACAGAAAATCGGTTCTATCGAGTTTTGCTGAACGATGAGAAAAGTTTGCGAACATGTATGGTGTATTCTCCTTCCAGGGAATGTAATAACTTTTTTTTATAAAGTAGCAGACTTTACCTGGTGTAGTAAAATAAAAACGCGGGACGATATTTGCTTATAATAAAGTTTTATTCAGCTAATAAAAATAAGTTGAAATGTGCATAATGTAACTATGGTAGGTATTAGTAGAACATATTAACGAATTGAAGATCAAGAATATCGAATACCGACGGACATTAAATTGGTATTATTATCAGAACTCGCAAATACATGCTTCCTCTAATCGCATTTCACTGGAAGAATGGTATTATGACGAATTAATATATAATATACTGGATTAAGCTTTGAAACATACTACGCTCCTCTTAAACCTTTCATGCGTATTGTTATTCCACAACAAAAATAGAAAAGTTGTCATAAATTCTTACTTTGATCAATTTTATTTGTTTTTCTGAAAGTCAGAGACATCGAGAAATATGTCTTGCCTCCATTGTTAGTCGTTACGTGCCTTTTCAGTTATCTCAACTTGATGAGACGTGGTTCAAGAACACGTTAAATCAGATATGTAGAATTTCTTTAAAAGAATCACGCATGAGACAGGATCAAAGAAATTCAGTCGTTTGAGGACCATACGATTGTAAAAAGGACAAGTATGGTGATCAATTCACATTTAAATGAAGAGCGATTTTCGGGATTTTCATGAAACTAAGCTATAATCTATCGCTCTTCCTTGTAAGTTATTCACAGTAAGAACTCGTATTTCTATAGAGTGTGATCTTGATTAAATAATTCATAGGTTAACGTTTATATGCCTATAACTATCCGCCTGGCACTGTGTCTTTCAGATTCTGGTTTATAATAATTGAACGATCTCCTTATACATATTCAGTATACAAGCATAGTTGATTTTTCACGGACTTGGTCTTTTAACTGTTGCATCACGAGTTATGCTTCTTGAATCAACTTCAAGTTATCTTCCTTAAACTATACAGTTCACGAGTGAGATATGAATCATTAGCTTTTGGCGTACGGATGGTAGACGTGAATGACACACGTTTCAGTTTTTAAATATTTACACACAATGAGGTTTGCGGATATCACTATTTAGAGCTTTGTCTTTTAGACGAATTTAACTTCTGTGCAGTGAGAGGGGATTTGCAAATGTCGCCCATTTAACCATGACACCTTTTCTATACAAGTAAATTTTGTTTTAAGGCAACACCTAAATTGCGACGCACTTCTCAACATTCTTGACTACTATCTCTGTCATAACATTTCTTCTTGTTGCTTTTCTGTGCGGATAGGTTGGGGCGTAAAGTATCCAAATTCTGGCTATTATTTCAAAGAAAACTTTTTAATAATTGGCATTAGTGCTGCACAACACCTGTTGGTGAAAATCGGTTTTCAATTTCTCTCAGAAGAAAAAGCTGTATATATGTATATCCATGTATATATATATATATATATATATATATATATGCATGTATATATATGTGTATATGCATTTATATATATATATGTATATGTATGTAGATATGTATATATTCATGTATATATATGTATATGCATGTATATATATATATGTATATAATATACATACATAAAGATATACATCTATGTTCATCAGTTTTGAAAAACGTTTGTGTATGCACCAACCGCACACATATATTTAATAGTTTGATAGCAATATTTGATATCTTAAAAAAAATGTTAAAAACGGTGGCAGAATTTTATGTGTAAAATGCCATTATTTTGTTTTTCCAAATCATGATTGTATAAAGTTCCTTTTGTCTCTATTTTTTTGTATTTTAGTTTATTCTTTCTTTCCACCTTTCGCGCACACACACACACACACACACACACACACACATATATATATATATATATATATATGTGTATGTGTGTGTGTGTGTGTGTATATATATATATATATATCGTTAAGAATGAAAGTTCAATACAACCGCCAGATACAACGCGCGGCTCTATGCAAACAGACGTTTTGCTCCAAATTTACAACATGGCAAAGAAGAAGAAAAAGAAAAAAGAAACAAAATAACACAATGAAGATGGAGTATACATCCGAAATATATTTGTTATAAATTTCAAACAAGTAAAATATTTGTTTATTTTCCTAATATTATGTTGTGATTTGGTTTCAAGCGCACTTAATGCGTATTTTATATATATATATATATATATATATATATACAGGGTGACCCTCCCCCCAAAAAAAAAACAAAAGCTAACTGGAGGCCATCTAGAACACATGCTGTAAAACCGAGAAAAAAGGCCAAAGATCCTAGTGTTTAGATGTGATGTTTTGAATATAATAAACTAGTTATGACCAACGTTTCATTTCATTCAGACAAAACAGTAAGAAACGGGGTCTAATTAGAGTTGGGCCCGTTTTTTTTTGGGGGGGGGGTCACCCTATATATATAAGCGTATTTTACCTCCGAGCAATGCCGGGCGAAAATACGCTTTAAAATATGCTATTTGGATTAATGAAGATTTCGTATGTATTATTATATTATATTGGACCCAATATATATTAATGATTTAAAAAGTTAAAAAAAAAAATACTCCTGCGCCACCACCGAGAGTCATTTAGTTTACGATGTACTTTTTCCTTTGACTTTAACGCCTGAGCTATGGAGACGTATTTGCTGCATGACTAAAGTTAAAACGTGAACTATTACGTTACGCATGCATATTCGTGATCTATTACGTTACACATGCATATTCGTAATATCGTCGTTTGACCTTTATCTGGTAAATTCATTTTTTTTCATTTTCACACCATTGCGCTGATTTTCTCTCGGCTACATAGATAAAGTTATATATAAAGTTTCGCATCGGTTTGAATACCGTATATATTAAGTTTCATGACCGAAGACCGAAAACAGACAGAGGAATTTGATAGGCAGAACTTTTAAACAAATATATATATATATATATATATATATATATATATATATATATATACGCATACATGAATATATATGGAAAGGGTTTTGTTTAGTATCACCTTTTTACACAAATATTACACAAGTATAAATCATATCGAATATCTGCATAGATATAATTACACGTAATAGTTAACTAAAGATGATCATCCCATAAGAACACCGAAAAAATTAATGGGGAATTAATTCAAATGAATGTTTAAAAGAATATGCAAATTAGCTAGATCTTTTTGGAAATGAATGAAATTCCGCGACGCATTTATAACAACTAGACTTATCATGACCAAACTTGGCAGAATGATGGTCCTTCACCTAAGGATGTATCACATTATTTTCCAAAGTAAAGGTCAAAAGTCAAGAAGTCAAAAAACTAAGACTTGAAATGTATAAAAATCTTTTCCTAATTAAACGCAACCACATATTGGAACAGCAAATACACTTTATACAAAACCTTCCTGTTACTTGGTCACGTAGTTTTTTTTTCATTGTTGTCACATGACATCATATTTGTTTGGCTTAGTTTGCCAACGATTCCATTTTGCCATTAAAATACCAATAAAAATCGTTTAACACAAATTGGCCCACTAAATACATACAATATTTTCTTCTTTTTCTATTACCTTTGGTTGTATTTATTTCGGTATAGTCGCTTTATTTAAGTTTGAATTATTTAAATATCTGCTAGAATATAGAAATCTAAGGAGACAAAACGAACGATTCGTAAAATTCCGATGTAATAAAAAAAAACATGGCTGCTTTTATCTCGTTTTGAATATTTTGGTACGCTAAAACCGTACACTATTTTCCCCCGTTTTCTTTATACGTGAGAACGAGTACGTCATGTTTGGTTTGAACATGACTCCATTTTGCCATGAAAATCCTAATAAAATTCGTTTTATACAAATTGGGACGCTAAAAACATACCCTGTTTTCTTTTTTCTTTTTTTCCTTCGGTTTTATTTATTTATTTATATTCGTTTTGTTTATAATCGAATTCTTGAAAATAGATATAATGCAGACATTAAATAATATAAACTGATATACAAAAAAAAAGTGTTTTTATTAGTTTGGATCAGTTTTAGTATTATAAAAATACATTTCTTAGAAAATGCAATACACTGTTTTATTTTTTGTCGGCGTAACGGAAGGATGGCCGAACAATACCGGTGTCTGTGGAAAGTCGCTTACTAATGAAACTTGGTCCGCTAAGTCAGACCGGATTTTCTGTTTTTAGTTTCATTTCGCTAACATCCATGCTTAAGAGTTTCCCCGTTTCCGAGTCATTCTAAAAAAATGTTAATGTAAATAAGTAAAAAGAAAAAAAAATTGTATTTTATGTTTCTGTAAATATATAGATATCAATAAATAGTTACTAAAGTATTATTTTTTTATTAAAACAACACATTCAAGCCATTGAAAAAAAATGCATGGTATTTTTACAAAAAAAAAAGAAAGAAAAATTAGCATAATAGATTTAAACTTGAAATACACTGTATTCTGATTTTCCCAGAAATAAAGCAAAACAATAATTGTATTATATTTTGCAATATTTTACAATACTAAAACATACAAACCATTGGAAAACATAATTTCTATTTAAAAAAACGCATTAAGAACATTGAATTCTATTTTCTATGAAATATAAATAAATATTTAATGAAATAAAATATTTTTTATGATACTAATGCAAACTTCATTTTTTTATTATTTATTTTTGTCAAATATACAAAATAAAATTGTGTACTAAAGTTTAACATTTCCGTCCATGCCAATTTTGTTTATTTGTTTAATAATAAAAACTAAAGTCCGGTTACCAAACCGGACCATTATTTGTTCCACTCGAGGAACAAATAATGGTATGCATGTAGAAGAGCCCATTTTTCCGTTATGCTTTTTTGTCTTGTTGCTTATGAAAAAAAATAGAATATAATGTTTCTCAATAGGTGGAGTTTTTTCTTTTGCTTTTTCTTTTTTTTTTTTTTTGTTACTGTTTTTTTTTGGGGGGGGTAATACTTTTGGTATAACTAAACAAAAAACTATTACACATGACTGCTAATGAAACTAAAACAGGAAGTTCGGCCTGATAAGCGGAACAATTTCACATGATTAGATGATTCTTAACAGACACCGGTTATGGTCGCTCATGCTTCCGTTACGCTTATTAATCTTATTATTAAGAGCATTAGAGGCTGACTCTTATCACGGCTTGCAGTGAGTTCCAGTTGCAAATGCAGCAAGTGCCCACCAGTACACACAAGTAATCGTCCCAAAAACACTACTGTGACCCCCACTAAAAACAACAATAACGATAACAATAATTTGTTTTCTCGTTTTTTTTATTATTAGGGGGATTCTCTACCGAATTTATTCTGGCTTTGTGATATGCTTCCACTGGGAAACGCTGGCACACGGATCTTGCTAGATTTTTATAATTAAATTACCGTTATAGAACTCACAGTTAATTATTTTACAAAGATACACACACATATTAGACGCATGTTTTATGCTATTCAAACATTCATTGACTCTGACATAGCAGTCAAGACATTCTTCTTGCATTACAAAAATAATCTCTTAAATTGTATATTATTATTATTATTATTATTATTATTATTATTATTATTGTTGTTGTTGTTGTTGTTGTTGTTGCCATCATCATCATCATCATCATCATTATGCACTCAATACGCAACATGCTATCATCAGTAGTTCACCAACAATAACCGGTGGTGTTTCCTAGAGTCTTAGTAATAACAAATCTTCTCAGATTGTCAATAATCTCCACCCATTTCGACAAACATTGTAAATAATTTTGCGTTATCGCAACAGCCGCTTACCGTTAGATTATCGCTGGCAATGAGCATTGATCGTCGAGATTTTGGGTGGCAATAAGCTTCCTCAAGGTCCCAGTAGTCTCCCCATCTTTCCATTTATTAGTGCTCTCTCTATCTTTGACTTTCACAGATATTTTGTGTAGTATCAACCGAGGCTAGTACCCTTACCTTGTGTTTTACTATTATAATAATAATAATAATAGTAATAATAGTAAAATAATAATACTAATAATATTAGTAATAATAATAATAGTAATAATAATAATAATAATATTAGTAATAATAATAGTAATAATTATGATAATAATAATAGTATTAGTAATAATAATAATAGTAATAATATTAGTAATAGTAACAATAATCCAAATAGTAATAATAATAATAGTAATAATAATAATAGTAATAGTAATAGTAATAATAATAGTAATAATAGTAAAAGTAATGATAATAATAGTAATAGTAATAGTAATAATAATAACAATAGTAATAATAGTAGCAATAATAATAAAAATAATAGTAAAAGTAATAATAATAATAATAGTAATAGTAATAATAATAATATTAGTAATAATAAGAGTAATAGTAATAATAATAATAATAGTAATAATACTAATATTAGTAATAATAGTAATAATAATAATATTAATAATAATAATAATAATATTAGTACTAATAATAATAGTAATAATAATAATATTAGTAATAATAATAATATAAGAAATAATAATAATAGTAATAATAATAATAGTAATAATAATAATACCAGTAAAAATAATAATAGTAATAATAATAATAGTAATAGTAGTAATAATAATAGTAACAATAATAATATTAGTAATAATAATAATAGTAATAGTAATAATAATAGTAATAGTAATAATAATAGTAATAATAATAAAAATATTAGTAATAATATTAGTAATGATAATAATAGTTATAGTAATGATAATAGTAATAGTAATAATAATAGTAATAATGATAATAATATTAGTAATAATAAGTGCAATAATAATAGTAATAGTAATGATAATAGTAATAGTAATAATAATAGTAATAATAATAATAATATTAGTAATAATATTAGTAATAATAATAATAGTTATAATAATAGTAATAGTAATAATAATAATAGTAATAATAATGATAATAGTAATAGTAATAGTAATAATAATAGTAATAATAATAATAATAATATTAGTAATAATATTAGTAATAATAATAGCAGTTAAAATAATATTAATAATAGTAATAGTAATAATAATAATTGTAATAATAATAATAGTAATAATAATAGGAATAATAATAGTAATAATAATAGTAATAATAACAATAATAATAATAATAATTATAATAATAATAATGATAATAATAATAATAGTAACAATAATAATGATAATAGTAATAGTAATAATAATAATAGTAATAATAGTAATAATAATATTAGTAATAATATTAGTAACAGTAATAGTAATAATAATAATAAGAAGAAAAGTAATAATAATAATAATAATAATAATAATATTAGTAATAATAATAATATTAGTAATAATAATAATAGTAATAGTAATAATAATAATATTAGTAATAATATTAGTAACTAGCGGGGGTACCCGGCGTTGCCCGAGTGTTTGTTTCCGGGACGGGGGGGGGATTTTAAAAAATGTTATGGTAGGTAAGTAGGAAGGATCAAACCCGGAGTCATGAGTAAAAGTAGGAAAATAAAGTGTGAAAAAAAAACAAAAATAAAAAAACATCTGCAACGTTAACAGTTCGGCCACCAAGAAAAGTCCATTGCAGTTGTTTAGGAAAAAAAAAACGACTACGGTAGGTCGGCGCGAACGTGAAAATATAATGTGAATTGTCCAGCACGCTAACCACTACGCCACAGAGCACTGCAGCTTAGTTTAGTGATTTTAAATAACTTTACATGAAAGAACTACGAAGCCAAACCGGTGTTCTCTTCTCAACTGTTCCTTGTGAACGATCCTCAAACGGTGTTAAGTGGTGGCAGGGGGAGGAGGAATTTATTAGAGAGAAAATATTTTACCACTTCCATTGATCTTAACCGATTTTGGCCGTGACTTCTCAGCAGAAAAAGTATAGAAATCTAAGATTATCGAGGAATTTGAGAAATAATAAGCCTATAACACACCTCAGATATTGTTCTGCCGTTTGTGCATATTATATTTGCATGAAATATCTTGATTTTTAATCCTATTAATGTCAAAATCAGACGGGAAAAAATGAGTTCATTTTATTTATATAGAGATAATAATAATAATAATAAATATAAATATATTATAAATAATAGTAATAGTAATAATAATAGTAATAATAATAATAATAATAAAAGTAATAATAATTGTAATTATAATAATAGTAATAATAATAATTATTATAATTATAATAGTAATAATAATAATAGTAATAATAATAATGAAAATAGTAATTATAATAGTAATGATAATAGTAAAAACAATAATAGTAATAATAATAATACTAATAATAGTAATACTAATAGTAATAATAATAATACTAAGAGTAATAATAATAGTAATAATAATAATAATAATAGTAATAATAGTAATAATAATAGTAATAGTAATAACATTAATAGTAATAGTAATAATAATAGTGATAATAATAATTATAATAATAATAATAATATTAGTAATAATAATAATAATAATAGTAATAATAATAATAATAATATTAGTAATAATAATAATAATAATAATAATAATAATAAAAATATTAGTAATAATAATAATAATATTAGTAATAATAATAATAATATTAGTAATAATAATAATAATAGTAATAATAATAATAGTAATAGTAATAATAATAATAGTAATAGTAATAATAATATTAGTAATAATAATAATAATAATATTAGTAATAATAATAATATTAGTAATAATAATAATAGTAATAGTAATAATAATAGTAATATTAGTAATGATAATAATAATAATAATAGTAATAATAATAATATTAGTAATAATAATAAGAGTAATAATAATAATAATATTAGTAATTAAATAATAATAGTAATAGTAGTAGTAGTAATAATAATAATAATAATAATAATAATAATAATAGTAATAGTAATAATAATATTAGTAATAATAATAATAGTACTAATAATAATAATAGTAATAATAATTATTACTATTATTATTCGGAAGTACTACTACATTTTATTATTCATACACAGAAGGTAAAAAAGATTTATCATTTTGTCATCCAATTTATAGCTACGTTGAAAAGAGAGTCACTCTTTCTCTCTAAATGCTCACAGAGACATTAAAATATATCAGATAGTGATTGGGTGAGAGAAATATATATAGCAAGAAAGGTGAGATTATAAACATATTCAGTCAATTATAAATTACTCATAATCAAAACAACTGAAACAAACATAGTTCCATACATAACCCAATATCTTTTAGAATATATTTTGTGTGCTTTATATATATAGAAAAATGGGCCTTAGTGAGGCAAACGTTCATTAATTCACACTTAGTATAAAATAGATGTTCACAAGCAAAGAAAAATGTTTTTATTGCTGGCTATTGATGTTTGTGGATTGTTTGTGTATTTTAGCTTACATCCGTTTCTTCATATACCATGAATGCCTCATCAGATCTGTCAGTAGCAGCAAACGAACACGACGTAATCGAAACTACATTTTTTTATATAGATAATGTAACATGGTGTGACATAGTGTGACATAGTGCGTGTGAGGCCGTGGAAAGTATTAGCAGCAGCGAAGGATGGCCAGCATGCAAAGAGATTTGCAGCAGCAGAAAACGCGCATATGCAAATTAGGAAGCCTTCGCCAGAAGAGAAAGGAAAAATCGCAGACGCGAAGTAGCTGGCTAATGCCGGTGGGAGAAGGAGAAGCACAAAGTCGTCGTCGAAGAGAATGAACGTATAAAGCGATGACTGGTTGCGGCCAGTGTGTGGTGGGAAAAAAGAGAAACGCGCGCCAGGCTAAAATGGATGTGTGGCAGCAAGGGACTTTTTTAAATGTTGCCGAAAATAATGGAAATAAAAAAAAACGCTTTGTTTATTTTCAGTTTTGTTTTTATGAATTACTAAAATAAAGACGCATTATATTTATTTAGGATGCCGGTGACTTTACCTTTTATAAAAAAAAGAGACAATATGAAGAAGAGAAAAAAAGAAACGTTACCACGGAACAATGCAGTCGAAAAAAGAGGCGAAAAAAAAGAAAGAAACGCAGTTGCAAATAAGAACTAAAAGAAAAACGGACGAGAGTGGAAAACTCGAAAAAAAAAAAAAGAAAATAATATCACACCAGTCGGTGAGTATATTTGTTTGCTTTTTTTTTTTCTTGTTTGCTCACTTTTAAATTGTCTTCTGTTTCTGTCAGTCATATGTTAAAAACGAATATTCTAGTCTTATACGGATGGTTGTGCATAAGAAATATTTTTTCAGGCTCATATTAACATAGCTTGTTTTGTTTTAGAGAGAAATTTGCATAAACCATTTTGTCTTGAACATATTTTTATTGCACTTGTGTTTGCACTGTTGGATAGGTTCCGTACATTTATATTCGATCTACCTCTGCGTCCCATGTTTAAAAAATGGATGTGTTCTCTATAGTATCAGACCTGACCGAATGGTTAATTTTTGGCATAGACCGATTCATACCCTCCAAAACATTTCAGCAAAAACCTAACAGCCAGCCATGTTCTTTCCAAAATGTGCTGCTGCCATTGCGCACAGAAATCACTTTTTCCATAACTACCATGATAATAGATGTACTGACACTAAAGCCGCTTTTAGGATAGCCAGCAACCACTGTAAAAGAGTAATAAAAAATGCAAGAGAATTATATGCTCAGTTCATTAAATCCAAAGTAGCTGAGCAGTGGGTTGGTTCCTACCAGTTTTGACAAATAGCAAACAGGATAATGAATAGAAGCGTGTGTTCTATCCCAACTATCATCAATGGACCTAAGGTCATCTCGTCAGCATCGGATAAAGCCAACCTATTTGCCAAGAACTTTGCAGCTAAATCCACCCTATAAGACGAAGGCCCGTATTTCATCCTTTAACAGACAACACGCTATGCAACATACAAATATATGTGCGTGATGTCGCCAAGCTAATCAAGAACCTTGATTCCAGTAAAGCAACTGGCCCTGACGGCATTCCAATTATAGGGTTGAAAAAGCTTCAACCAGAACTTGCCCCCATACTTACAAAACTGTTTAAACGTTACTTTAAGGAGAAGTGCTTTCCAACACCCTGGAAAACCTCATCAGTATGCTCTGTACTTAATAAATTCAGGTGATAAGTCTCAGTACAGACCAATAAGTTTCCTGCGTGTCATTAGTAAGCTGCTGGAATCCATATTAAATAGAGAAGTAGTCAACCACCTCAGCAGAAATAACCTTCTAAGTGACATGCAATATGGTTTCCGTTCTGCTAGATCTACAGCAGATGTGCTAACGGTTCTATCTCATAGGATTAGTGAATCTCTCGACAAAGGCTTCATCTCTAGGGCAATTGCTCTTGACATACCAAAGGCCTTTGATCGGGTATGGCATAAAGGCCTACACAAGATTTCCAGCTACAGTATAGCTGGAAATGCCTTCTCAATTATAAAATCATTTCCCTTTGATAGGCTCATCAGAGTATTGGTTGATAGGCAGAAATCAGATGCTCACAGTATTAATGCTGGAGTCCCTCATCCATCATCCCATCCTGGGTCCAATTCTTTTCCTGATCAATGATCTCCAAAAACACATACTTAGATTAGTCGTTGACATCTATGCTGATGACACTACCATCTACCATGATGACATCAGAAGCCGTAAATGACCAAGTTCTTTCTTATTCTCTCTCCTCGGATCTTGAGCGCGTGGTACAGTGGGGGGGAAGAGGTGGCTGGTCACTTTTAATGCATCTAAAATCAAGCGCCTATCTTTACATCATCAACGCTCTGATCCTCATCTTCCATCAATTGAAATGGAGGGCTCTCGTCTTGGAGAAGCTTCATGTTTTGAAAAGCTTCCGGGCTTGACCTTTACTCTTGATCTGAAATGGAAGACGTACATCAAATCTGTTTCCAAGGTAGCTAAAAGAATGGTGGGATGTTTCTACCGCTCCAGCAGATATCTCACTGCCGATGCAATTCTTTATCTATATAAAAGCCAAGCACGTCCAGGGATGGAGTATTGTTGCCACATCTGGGCAGGAGCTGCTAGAAACAGCTCATCTCTCCTCTCACTATCTCATTATATGTAAAGGCGTAAAAAAAACTTAAATTTACAAAAAAAACTTCGAAATAACTTTCTTCAAATGCAACATTTTTAAATTCAGAGAATTGAAAAGAAAAGTGATTGGAATACAATAAGGAGCATTTTTTATAAGCTTCATCCAGTACATAACAAGAAAACCGAGATAAAAATTTATGGAGATAGAAACTTGGTTTTAGTAGTGCTTTGGAAGCCTTATGAGTGTTATCTTTCGCAGCTTACTTTAAAAAGTTTTCTCTTTTGGGAGAAGGATTTTAAAAATTGCATTTAGTAGTGCTCTGGATGCCTCCTTAATTTTAATTAGTGCTTTCAGTAGTGCTTTGGAGGCCTCCAAAGTTAACTTCTCACTTATGAAGTTGTTTTCGTTTTATTCATTATATTTTGCTTCATAGTGGTAGATAAACAAATAAAAACATCAATAAGCACTTACGTGTCTTATAAAAATTAGTATAAATTCCAAAAAATTACGGAAAATGATCCAGTAACAAATAATTACAGGAAAAAGCAAAACATTTCAGGTAAAAACATTTACCGAAAGCAAAATATGTTACTTTTCTATTTACATGGATAAGTTTTTTTTTGTGTGTATTTTACCTTACATTAAGAGGCTTTTTCTTACAAATAAAAGTAGTCTACAAGTAACTTTTAACTTAATTTTTAGTTGAAAATTAGATATTTCTATCAGTAATTGCTAAATAATAAATAAATTGATTTTTAAGTGCAACAAAATGTACATAACATAAAATGAATCTAAAAATAGATTCAATTTCAATGAATTTTTTCTATTTTACTTTGTAAAATTTATAAAAGTGCACGTTGAAAATAGATAAATTTCTAATTAAATCTTGTACCTAAATTATTAAACTTTATAAAAAAACATTTACTTTAACTATTTCCATCATATGCACGAAATGGTTTATTAACTTGTATTATTATTATTATTATTATTATTATTATTAGTAGTAGTAGTAGTAGTAGTAGTAGTAGCAGTAGCAGTAGTAGTAGTAGTAGTGTCCTCATAACTTTCTCGGCCTCTACACATCTCGTAACAAAATCATTTCCTTCTAAACAGCACTCAGTTATTAACACATCAACCCTACAAAATAAAATCGCATTTTATAGGCGCACATACACATTTCCAGGTCTTTAGAAGACTGAACAACTTTGGCCCCGTAGAACTTTTCAGGAATTTAGAAAATGTAATTTTCAATTACGTCAAATCATTACGTTGGCGAGGAAACAGTTTCCGTCATGGAAAGTACCTTTTCGCACGAGATGCTCTCTTTTAAGAGAGCGGAAGTAATGAGGATGAAAGCGGCTAATCATTTCGCAGCGCCTCCCAGCTGCGCGCCTTCTCGCTTTCGTCATTGTGACGTCACAATGATCGGGTGTTGAACAAAAAAAAAAAGAGAGAGAGAGAGAAATGATCGAAAAGACAAAAATAACCAAATCATTTTTTCTTTCTTTCCTGAAACAAACTAGGTTAGGAAAACCTTAAGCAAAATTAAAGAGAAAATAGAGAGATAGTTTCGCCTCCGTCGCTATCTCGGAAATGCCTCCTTCTTTGTAAGAAATAACAGACACACTAATCCTTTTGAAAGTGTTGATACAAAGACAAATTAAACACACTATATTTCGAAAATGTTTTAATAAGACTTAATAGTTTGGATTATTCCAACCACTTAATTATGTTCAAAATGTTTCAGTCGACATTATTTCGATGCATTTTTCTATCTTGAAAAATTCCTAAACCGCATTTGCCTGCTTGCAAGTTGTTGCGTTATCTATGTAAAATTAGTTCTATTTGGCTGTCTTCCTTATTGCAGACGATATTTACTAAGAATAACCGAATAATTAATACGTTTAATTGGCTATAGCTGACGAGACGAGAACAATTTAATTATTGATCAGAATTGAGAGAAAGGAAAGAAAAAACGTGCGAAAATGAAACTGGCACGTGGAAGATACATGCCAAATAAATAAAACCAAAAAAAAAAACAGGAATTTAGTCAAATAAAACTGGTGATATATATATATATATATATATATATATATATATATATATATATATACATATATATATATATATATACATATATATATATATACATATATATATACATATATATATATAAACAAGAATATATGGTGAGATATATATATATATATATATATATACATATATATATAAACAAGAATATATGGTGAGATATATATATACATATATATATATATACATATATATACATATATATACATATATATATATAAACAAGAATATATGGTGAGATATATATATATATATACATATATATATATACATATATATATATAAACAAGAATATATGGTGAGATATATATATACATATATATATATACATATATATATATATGTATATATATATAAACAAGAATATATGGTGAGATATATATATATATATATATATATATATATATACATATATATATATATAAACAAGAACAAAGAAGGAAAGAAAAAATAACAGAATACACAAGTTGAAGTAAGAAAGGGGATCTACTTTGATGCCGTTTTCCAGTCAGTCGGTCTCAGTTAGCACACTAATTACATTTCTGAGTTATATACGTGCAATTCCTCTGCACACAAAAAATAGTGCACATATCAAAGAGAAAGGAAAGAAAGCAAGATAAAAAAAAAGCACATAAAAAACAAGAACAAATTCAATCGCAAGATGCGCCTATTCAATCTGTGCGTTTAGCAATGACAGTTTCAACTTTGTGCCTGGCAGACCAAGGAATATGACATTTCAAACTTTTGCCTTACAGACCAACGAATATGGCATTTAAAACTTATTCTTAGCAGACAAACAAATATAGAAGACAAACTGACGGTCACATACTCATATAAAAATCACAAATCAAAAATCAAAAATCAAACATGTCCATTTAATCTACGTGTTCTTGATGAATATGATATTTTAAACTGAAACGTGGCATCTAAAATATAAATTTACTTCTGTCAAGTTTTCTATGTTAGACCCATATAGCAATGTATCTAATGAATCAGTTTTTGATTTGCCACTTTTTCATTTTTATCCTTTCACACTGTTCTTTGATTTTTTTTTATTCAGTTTATTTCAAAAATTACTTTATTCTACTCGGATTATTTTTCAGATTGCTGTCATATTTGTTGTTAGCAGTAAATTATAATCATGAACACATATTAATTTTAGTAGCAAATTAATCTAAAAGAAATTATTCACTCCTTTTTTCATGATAAACAACATTTAAATATTAACTTTTTCTACAAAAAAAGTTAGGAAAAATTAGGATCTCATCAGATGAAGTCAAAAATTTACAAATAAAACCGTGTTTCCTTTTCTTGTTCTTTCTGTTCTCTTTCAAGTTTGCTACACTTAAACTTACTTTAACAGAAAAATCTCTACGCTGTTAAAAGTGCACAAATTTTCAAACTAAGGCATTCTTTCTTTTTTTATATTGATAAATAACCTTAAAATAATACATTTTTTCATCATGAGTTTAAACTTCCATCATTTCATAAGTAGTCAAAATGATTTAATGTTAATAATATTTTTCAGTTATTCATTTTTTAATGGATAACGACTGGCCGGGATAGCTAGTCTCATCTATGTAAAGGAATCCGTTTTTCCCACGTATTTTTCACCTATTTGGGTAACAGCTTCTTTAACTAAAAAGTACATAACTGACAAAATCTGTAACATCAGTCATATAAGTGTTTGAGTTTTGAAAATAGTGCTTAAAAGTAAAGGGAGGAAACGAGAAATCATATAAGAATGCAAGTTTATTGATGCCATGGTGAAAAAGAACTTATTAAAAAACGGAATGGGAGAAAAGAATAAGGAAATCGATATTTGTGGCAGAAAGACGAATATATGGAAAGGAAAAGGGATAAAGTTTGGAAATATGGCGACTGATAAAGAAAGGATTCTTTCAAGAAGAGATAATAAATTTGAACGAACGCCAAAGTTAAACATTTGCTTGAGTTGGTTCACATGAAAGCAAAAGCGTGAACAGCCAACACAGAAAACAAAAATTTCTTAACGTTGTACTAATTCAAGATTAGACACCATACTCTCAAAAGTGTGAGGGAGGGGTGTGTCAGTGGTCATGATTTGTCTATCCTACTCTTAAATAGACGCACACCAACCCATTCATACAAGCACTATTCTTTTCGTTCTTTTATCAATTGTCTAAAAATTTCAGTTCAGCAGTCACCACAATACCACATTTACTCTATGGCTATTATACCAAAAATACCCTCGATCGTTTGAATTCAGTGTGATGCATATATACATATATATATATATATGTGTGTGTGTGTGTGTGTGTGTGTGTGTGTGTGTGTGGGTGTGTGTGTGTGTGTATATATATATATAGAGAGAGAGAGGTGTTAGTCTAGCGGCACTGATGAGTTGTGAAACAACGAAACAGGTCTGTATGTCGATGACTAAAATATATTTTATTTTATAAAGCTCCCCTCTTCGGTAGAGCACTCTCGTAAATTATCTTACTCGCTACTTAATTTAGCTGAAATAATGCGAAGCTCGCGATTTGTTTACAAACAAAACGTTTGAGCCCTCTACGAGTGGCGGACGGATGTTTATTTAAATAGGCATTCGGACAGTTTAATTTCGGCCACCGATTCCGTAGTCAGGGGTAGGACTGCCGACTGTCATCACGACGGTTCTAGGTTCGATCCTCGGCTTGGGAGAGGTGTTAGTCTAGCGGCACTGATGAGTTGTGAAACAACGAAACAGGTCTGTATTTCGATGACATATATATATATATATATATATATATATATATATATATATATATATATATATATATTGCAATCATGGAGAGAAGACTTCTATAATGTAAATGTTTTATAATTCATGATTAAAAGTAAAATGCGTCTTGAAACAAAGAAAAAGGGGAGAAGAAGAGGAAATAAAAATAAAGGGGGGGGGTCAGCTGATCGGTTTTGCCCTTGCTTTCTCAAAGCTGTATCGATGGGTTTAAAAAGGAGAAATCAAAAATATGTACATTTAAACTAAGTGTGCGTTGTGTGTTCCGTAATGAGTGAAAAAAAGGGGGGAAGCGATTAAAATATAGCAAAATTATATCTTTTTTCCTCATCTATAGATTTTTAAGGTTGTTCACGTTCGGCTGAGAAGGCCTTCTCTGCAAACAGAAGGAATGTCTCTTAGGTTTGAGCTTAATTAGTCTCTAGAATCTACGAAATATATTATAATTTTTTTCTTAATCATTGCAATATATGTTACGGGTGGGGGTACTTGCCCAGCATATACTGTAATAATTTGGTGCAATATTTCTATCAATTGTTCTAGTAGGAAAAACCTTTTGACAACAAATGACACTAAAACCGTAACTTATGCTCTCTCTCTTTCTCTCTCTCTCTCTCTCTCTCTCTCTCTCTCTCTCTCTCTTTAAACTAGTTTTCTTTTTCATCTATATAATGAATGTCATATTTTTATTTAGTATTTAACATTCAACATACTTAGTACATAAGCAACGTGGGGTAAATCTGACAGTAAAATATATTATTTCCCCGTTAAGATATACTTTATTTGAAAACTAAATATGCATGTACAGTTTTAGTGATTTATATGATCAAAAACCATTCGTCGTCGTCGTCGTCGTCATCGTCGTAGTAGTAGTAGTAGTAGTAGTAGTAGTTTGTATGTTAGGAGTAGTATCAAGTCGTCTGGAAGGACAATTGATAAAACTACGAATCCCCGATGTTTTGGGCGGCCTTCAGACCACCAACATTCTTAAAAAAACCCTTGAAGTTCCTGGTTTGGGCCTGAGATTGAGGGAAATCCTTTGGGAATGAATCCCATCTCTTTTCAGGAAGAGGTTGATAAACAAAATTAGAATTATTATTATTGCTATTATTATTATTCACAATCCAATTTTTTCGTATCTAGTATTATACTAAAGTTGAGTTAATCTACGTTTGTTTTTCTATAATAACACTAAAATACACGCTAAAATATTCATTAGTTCGAGGGTTGAGTTTTGTCTAAAAGATCTGTTTTAATCCTTCTAATTAGTCGTGATTTACTATTAATTCATCATACGATTCGTCGCATATCGATAAATAATGAGAAGCAGGCAACGCCGAAACAAGGAAAAATGAAAATTCAAGTAACAAAACTCCCTGGCAACGCCTGACTACCCGAGAGCGCAGGTGAAACAAAAGATAACACTGTGATATGTTAAAGATTATAAAACAAAAGATAACACTACGATATGTTAAAGATTATAAAACAAAAGATAACACTACGATATGTTAAAGATTATGAAACAAAAGATAACACTGCGATATGTTAAAGATTATAAAACAAAAGATAACACTGCGATATGTTAAAGATTATAAAACAAAAGATAACACTGCGATATGTTAAAGATTATAAAACAAAAGATTACACTGCGATATGTTAAAGATTATAAAACATAAAAATAACACCGCGATATGTTAAAGATTATAAACAAAAGATTACACTGCGATATGTTAAAGATTATAAAACAAAAGATTACACTGCGATATGTTAAAGATTATAAAACAAAAGATAACACTGCGATATGTAAAAGATTATAAAACAAAAGATAACACTACGATATGTTAAAGATTATAAAACAAAAGATAACACTGCGATATGTTAAAGATTATAACACATAAAGATAACACTGCGATATGTAAAAGATTATAAAAAATTAAGATAACACTGCGATATATTAAATATTATAAAACATAAAGATAACACTGCGATATGTTAAAGATTATAAAACATAAAGATAACACTGCGATATGTTAAAGATTATAAAACAAAAGATAACACTGCGATATGTTAAAGATTATAAAACAAAAGTTAACACTGCGATATGTTAAAGATTATAAAACAAAAGATTACACTGCGATATGTTAAAGATTATAAAACAAAAGATAACACTGCGATATGTTAAAGATTATAAAACAAAAGATAACACTACGATATGTTAAAGATTATAAAACAAAAGATAACACTGCGATATGTTAAAGATTATAACACATAAAGATAACACTGCGATATGTAAAAGATTATAAAACAAAAGATAACACTGTGATATGTTAAAGATTATAAAACATAAAGATAACACTGCGATATGTTAAATATTATAAAACATAAAGATAACACTGCGATATGTAAAAGATTATAAAACATAAAGATAACACTGTGATATGTTAAATATTATAAAACATAAAGATAACACTGCGATATGTTAAAGATTATAAGACAAAAGATAACACTGTGATATGTTTACTATTATAAACATAAAGATAACACTGTGATATGTTAAATATTATAAAACATAAAGATAACACTGCGATATGTTAAAGATTATAAAACATAAAGATAACACTGCGATATGTTAAAGATTATAAAACAAAAGATAACACTGTGATATGTTAAAGATTATAAAACATAAAGATAACACTGTGATATGTTAAATATTATAAAACATAAAGATAACACTGCGATATGTTAAAGATTATAAAACATAAAGATAACACTGCGATATGTTAAAGATTATAAAACAAAAGTTAACACTGCGATATGTTAAAGATTATAAAACAAAAGATAACACTGCGATATGTTAAAGATTATAAAACAAAAGATAACACTGCGATATGTTAAAGATTATAAAACAAAAGATAACACTACGATATGTTAAAGATTATAAAACATAAAGTTAACACTGCGATATGTTAAAGATTATAAAACAAAAGATAACACTGCGATATGTTAAAGATTATAAAACAAAAGATTACACTGCGATATGTTAAAGATTATAAAACATAAAGGTAACACATGCGATATGTTAAAGATTATAAAACAAAAGATTACACTGCGATATGTTAAAGATTATAAAACAAAAGATAACACTGCGATATGTTAAAGATTATAAAACAAAAGATAACACTGCGATATGTTAAAGATTATAAAACAAAAGATAACACTACGATATGTTAAAGATTATAAAACAAAAGATAACACTGCGATATGTTAAAGATTATAAAACAAAAGATAACACTGCGATATGTTAAAGATTATAAAACAAAAGATAACACTACGATATGTTAAAGATTATAAAACAAAAGATAACACTGCGATATGTTAAAGATTATAAAACAAAAGATAACACTGTGATATGTTAAAGATTATAAAACAAAAGATTACACTGCGATATGTTAAAGATTATAAAACAAAAGATAACACTGTGATATGTTAAAGATTATAAAACAAAAGATAACACTGTGATATGGTAAAGATTATAAAACATAAAGAATTGCACAAGATAAATATTTGTAACAATAGCAGATTTTAAAGTTGCAATAAAATATTTATCGGATTAAATATTTTACAATCCAGTTAAAGTATTTATAATAATAAAAGACTGGAATTTTTTTTAGGAATACAATAATATCTACAGTTAACCAGAAACAATAAAATTGTCCTGTTTACGTAAAGTGCATAACTAACAAAGAAAAAGTTATGATATATTCACGTTAATAGACGAGTTAGTTAGTCAGTCAGTGGACGGGGTTTAATTTGAGCCACCGAAGAAAAAAAAAGAGTTTGTGTCGTACGGCCCGGAAGCCTAAAGGGACGTGTTCATAGTAAGATGTAGAAACCAAAAGAGAAACGTTGGCAAAATCTGAGGGTAGCATGAAAATAGAGTACAATATAACTTGTTTCATGTCTCTCCGGATGGAAATATATTCGTTACAGAAGCAGGTGACAACCATTAGGAGTCGGAAGAACTATAAATAAGGTATACGCTTTGCCTGGTGCCACGCAAGCAACGATGTTTATTCGTCTCGTTGTTACTAAATTGTACCTAAAAAATGATTTGTCCTATTTTTAACTGTGATTTAAACGTGTAACAAACTCACAGATGTAGCCACACGAACTATAGGATAATCTTGTTACACACTGCAGTATGAACATTTCATGTTGATTCTATTGTAATTTGAAAACGTTTTTATATACGCAGTATTTATATGAACACTGTATATAAACTAGACGATACTGGCTGGTAAAAATACAGTTCAGAATCATATATATTATACA